>NW_020185331.1:9995408-10003404 GCF_003031525.2 Neophocaena asiaeorientalis asiaeorientalis | reverse complement strand
TTTTTGAAATTGCTTCAAAAATCACACATTTACTATTCTACGCTTTCTGAATGTCAGGAGTCTGGGCATTGCTTAGCTGGATCCTTTGCTTCAGAGTGTCTCACAAGGTTGCAGTAAAACTGGTAGCCAAGTCTGGGGTCTCATCTAAAAGCTTGACCAAGGACAGATCTACTTTGAAACTCATTGGGTTGCTGGCAGAATTCAATACCTCAAGGGTTGTTAGACTAAGGGCCTTAGTTCCCACTGGCTGTTGGCTAGAGGCTTCCCAAAGTCTCTTGTCATGTGAACTTCTGCAGTATGGAAACTTGCTTCATCAAAGTGTAAAAGCCTAGTGGGCAATACAGAGATTCTGATAGCACAATAGAAGCCACAGTCTCATGTAGGCTAAATATGGAAGTGGCATCCCATCACCTTTGTCATGTTCTATTGGTTATAACAAGTCATTAGACTACATTTCGGGAAAGAAGATTATCCAAGAATGTGAATAGCAGGATGTGGGAATAATTGAGGTGGAGCATTCTAGAGTCTATCTGCCACAACAATTATGCACTTACTATTTTAATTATGTGGTTCAGTTACTATCATAAAGTATTGATTTAAAGGTATGAAAAGAGAATTGTTGGCATAAAAACTGCTGTGTACTTTACGAAGACATGATAAACACACCTGCAAATTTTTTCACACATCCAATTTCTTATTATACTTTAAAGAAATAGGAATTAGAACTATAGATGATCCATTATGTGATTTATGCAACAAAAACTATATAGAAATTCCATCAGCCATACTAAAAAAGGTCATGTAAATGCATCAAAAACATGGGCAGCCCTAAATATTTTAAACAAATTAACTTTTGGTGTGGATATTAGAAAAAAATTATGGAACCCACATATTAAGTGTCAATTAGGAGAAATTGCCTACCAAGATAAATGCTCCTCAGAGATTTAAAGGCATCTGTCAGTAAAATTGGATTAAAGGGCAACCTTACAAAATATAATGAGTCTAAATTAATATATATTTACCTATAAATGTATAACATCATAAAAATCAGAACAAGTAGTTTCTATATTCAGAAATCCAAATAAGAAATTATTTGGATTTGTTTTTGGTCCTAAAGTCCATAGAATTTAAATGTTCATAGCTTTTAAATATCTAGAGACTGTTTCATTTTATAACATTGCAATTATCGTATTTCTGGGCTCTCTATATTTAATTTCAATTCTGTTTGTAAACAGAATTGTTCCTGAGCTTATCTCTTCCTTGGTGAACCTTATCAAATTCAGCTAACAACAGCTTACCTTTTCAATATTCTGCCTTGAGACCCCCTCATACAGTGCTTTATGTTCATGAGGTACATTTTTGCTTTCACACTGTTACAAATATATTGATATTTTTCTAGCCTCCTGTTATAGTTTCCATACCATCTATTGTCCTTTCTCAGTGCTAATGCACTGCGTTTTAAGTTTTCCTACAGCAGCACACAACTTTCAGTACTGATTTCTTTACTGGTTGATTATTATGACAATACTATTGCAGAACAAGCTACCCCCAAATTTAAAACAGCATTATTATTATGCTCATGGGACTGTAAGTTGGCTGTAGTTTAGCTGATCTAGACTGGCCTCAGTGTTAGGCCGCTGCTTCAGTTCATGTCTACTCTGGGTGTGACTGTTCAGAGACCTCAGCTGAAAGTACAAGAGCTACGTGGAACGTGGTCTTCTCATGGTGGATCGTCAGATCACCAGAGAAGAAGTCTACATGTGCAAACCTATTACAACCCTTTACCTGTGTCATAACTAAACCAAGTCACATGGTGAAGCCCAAACTCAGTTGGGAGAGGGATGTATATTCTGCCAACACTGTGGCTGTGGCAATGGGGAGAAAGTGTGACTCTGTTACATGGTAGTAATGAAAGGGAAACTAAACCATTAACCTACCATTGTATTAGACCCAACTGGGTCAATCAAAGTCCTTTCCTTGGGAATAGAGACTGGAAAACTTGCTTTTGTCAGTATCATCTATACAGCTAAGCACAACCCATACCACAATAAGATTTTGGCAAAGACAGCCTAAAGAAAGAGAAGACTGAGGCTGCTTGTATTTGTCTCTGAAACACCTATATCTTTATCATATATTACAATTTTTTAATCTTAAACTAGCTCAAGTGATACAGTATAACTGGAAACCAAATGTGCTCAACTAATATAGAAGGGCAGGGTGCTCTTGAGGCCAAAGTCATGAATCAGTTCTCCTAGAGACAAGTTTTCCAGCCCCAAGCAATCAGAGTTCATTCTACGTGGTCTCTTTCATTTCCTTTACTTGTAAAAGTCAATAGAGGGAACCTCTGAGTGACCCCATTGTCATGGAGAATTGGTATCTTCCACAGAACAGCAAGTGAAGACCCCCCCAAGGGTGAATGAATTATACCACCACTCCATTAGAAAAACAACTCAGAGTGCACTCTCTACAGGCAGCATGAGTGACTAGTTAAGCATTCTCTGAGTCTTTTCTTTCTGGGACCAGTTCTAGCATGCCAACTTCAGGATTATTGAATTTTTCTTATGTATGTGAAAAAAAGCAAGAATAAGCAACAGAATGAACAGGGAGCAAAAATAGTTTACTTAATAGATTTAAGTGGGCTTTACAGGTAGCAATGATTTTATCTATAAAAACACTGCAGCTTGAGGTTGGGGCTGACTGAATCCTTTCATGATATACATCTTCACATGAAACTTTCTGCAGTCCTTCTTGTGCTATTGGGTTAGGAAGTCACTCACTGTGTAGTCATCACATTAAACCCAATAACTTAATGCAGTGTATAGAGCAGACCCTAAAGTTGTCCGACCTTAAGTGAGGGTGGTTCTCTTTGGTTTTGGATCAGGCAGAGCACAGTGTACACTTCCAAACACTCTAGCCCCTGTGCAAAATCCATGAAGTCAGTGACAGCTTAAGGGTACTTACTAATGAACCCGCCGTGTGTGTGTGTATATGTGCATGTGATGGGGTTGATGAAGTCTGCTATCTACAGAATCCCAGGAGCCAAATTTTAGAATATGTCTTTTCTCTTGATATACACTTTACAGACTTTTATTCCTACAAGGGACACTTCACTATCTACAGAAAAATTCTTTTTCTAGGCTAAATGTCAGAAGACCAATCCTACTATATTTGCCCAAGCAATGGAGGCAGGGAGTTTCATATAATATCATAGATCCTACTGATTGTGTGATGATTAACTTTTCTCATCACAAAGACAGATTCAATGAAATCGACAGTGCCACAAAAATAATGAAACAGAAGTGCCGTAGAGTATTCCCTACCACAAAAAAAGTCAACATCTCATGGTTCTTATACAACATTTTTTCTAGTATTTTCAGAATCTCCTGATTTAACATTGAAAACACAAGTGCTTTTTTTAGTTCATTCCATACTGAGTATAGGAATAGTGGCTTTAAAATTAGAAAGGTATAAGTTTAAATATAAGAGCACATCTTGCTAGACTTGTCACTTTATTCTGTCTAAGCCTTGATTTTATAATCTGTTAAAGAGGAGATAATAAGGCCTCCTTCTTAGAATTGTTGTAAGGATAATAATAGGACACTAAGGGAAATTTTTTTTTAGCATAGTGTCTGGCTCTAACAAATACTTCTTTCCATGGTTACTACTCTATTTTATTTAATTTGCAAAGTATTGCAAAGTAACATTGCATACGACTCTCCCATTGTTGAAAATTAACTTGTATAGGTAGAAATTAAGGATATTACCTAACGGCATTTATCTTTCATTCATTCATATACAAATATTCACTAGACTAGGGCAGGTCTATTCCTCATCAGGCTTTGAGTTGTTGAGCCATGTGTTCATAGGATTTTAAGTTAGAAAAGGTGTTAGAACTAGTTTATTTAGTCTAAACTTTCACTTTATAAATGAAGAAACAAAGACCTCAAAAGATACGGTGAATTTTTTTCAGGGGAATTAAGGTGGGTAGTGACAGCTATAAGTAGAATCTCTGTCAGACTGCTGCAGTAAAGATACTCAATCTGTTGATGCCTCCCTATGTCCATGCCCATGTCCTGGGTAGTCTCCTGTCACTGTGGCTCTGGGTTTAGGTATGCGACTTGCTTTGGGCAATTCGACAAAGAAATCTGGCATATGTAGAGGCTCAAAAAAGGATTGTGTATTGGAAATTGAAGTACATGGAGTGATCCCTACTAAAAAAAAATGAGGCAGCATTTCACTGTCTTATCCATCACTCCTTGATGGGTCTTGGGATCTAGCTACTTAGATATAAAGAGGTCCAGCTACTGGTAGATAAGAGACTCTGTGGGGAGAGACACCAGTCATCCCAGGTATTCCAGACATTCCAGTCATCCTAGCCAAGGTCTCATCCCCGAACAGCTAAGCCAGAACCCAAGAAGTAGGATAGCCTTCGGAGTCCAACCCAAGCATGTAATGTCACACCAATACAAGAAGGTGTCTTTTAATGTCATTCTGTTCTGGGGAAGTTTGTTACAAAGCAAAATCTAATGGTTATAGAACTGATTTCAGTTTATCTTGTGTTCTGCCATCTAACCTAGGGGCTGAAATTGAAGATGTTATGATTTTCTCTGAATTGACTTCCTACTAATTATTTTGCACTCACTTAAGTGGATTAACGATCTGATTTATTTTGTTCACGTCTTCTTAGCTCCAGATTATGCACCTAAACTTTAAATTTCAAGTCTCATAGGCAAGAGGCAGGACAGGGGTGATTATGAGTTTATTTCAGACACTAGTACAAAGTAAACAAATCTATTGGTCCCACAACTTCTAAAATAACAATTGTTTTGAACAGCTCACCACAGGTTCCAATGTGAAAATGAAAATATCCTCTCAGAACTCTCATATAGCCTAGCATACAGGAACACCTAGCAGGAAACCAAAGGTATAACCTAGAAACAAGCCTAATTACGTAAACACTAGCAAACAAATCTAGACCACCTGCACTGTCAAGATACAGGGTTTCTTCAAAGCAGAGAGAATAAAAACGAAAGACAATTCATCTATTGTAGTTCCATGAGAAACATGCTATGACTGCTATGATATTCCACCAGAGTATCTGCATCACATAGCTAGATCTGAAAATATCTGTTCTGCTGGATGTCCAGCACTAGAACCAATACTTTATCAGGAACAGATTTCTAGACCTGCACTTGGGAATAATGATTGTGAATTGGATGTATAACAATACTACTTTAAAACTTAAGACTCCTTTACAGGCACCATGTTTTGGGCCATGTACCATGCTGGCCAAGAGAATAATGGGAGGTGGACCATAGTCTCATTGACCCTGGTCTACTTGACCCTTCTGGATAGATGAGGCTGACTACACTCTAAAGATAATGATCTGAAAAATCTGAAAGAGAAATTAAGGAAACACTCCCATTTACCATGGCAATAAAAAGAATAAAATACCTAGGAATAAACCTACCTAAGGAGACAAAAGACCTGTATACAGAAAACTATAAGACACTGATGAAAGAAACTAAAGATGATACAAACAGATGGAGAGATATACCATGTTCTTGGATTGGAAGAATCAACATTGTGAAAATTACTATACTACCCAAAACAATCTACAGATTCAATGCAATCTCTATCAAACTACCAATGGCATCTTTCACAGAACTAGAGCAAAAAATTTCCTTAAAAAAGTAAAAATAGAACTACCATATGACCCAGCATACCCTGAGAAAACCATAATTCAAAAATAGTCATGTACCACAATGTTCACTGCAGCTCTATTTACAATAGCCAGGACTTGGAGGCAACCTAAGTGTCCATTGACAGATGAATGGATAAAGAAGATGTGGCACATATACACAATGGAATATTACTCAACCATAAAAAGAAACGAAACTGAGTTATTTGTAGTGAGGTGGATGGACCTAGAGACTGTCATATAGAGTAAAGTCAGAAAGAGAAAAACAAATACTGTATGCTAACACATATATATGGAATATAAAAAAAAATGGTTCTGAAGAACCTAGGGGCAGGACAGGAATAAAGACACAGATGCAGAGAATGGACGTGAAGACACAGGGAGGGGCAAGGGTAAGCTGGGACGAAGTGAGAGAGTGGCATGGACATATATACACTATCAAATGTAAAATAGATAGCTAGTGGGAAGCAGCCGAATAGCACAGGGAGATCAGCTCCGTGCTTTGTGTCCGCAAGAGGGAGGAGATATGGGGATCTATAAATGTATAGCTGATTCACTTTGTTATACAGCAGAAACTAACACACCACTGTAAAGCAATTATACTCCAATAAAGATGCTAAAAATAAATAAATAAATTAATTAATTAATAAAATGATCACCTGAAGTATCAAAACTTCATTACCATCTGAGTAAAATGGACAGTGAATTCGAGGGGTATCCGGGTGAAGGGACTACTCTTTGTTGGAGGAATGATGGAAGTCTTCATGAATTGGTTCCGTTAGCCCATTTTCACTGAAACTCCCTTGGTGAACCCTCCTATTTGCCCATTTGGTCTTGGCAATTCAGTTTGGGGTGTATGTGCTTTAGCTACTGCTGAGCTTCACATCTCAACTTTGGGCATTAGAAATGTTGCAACTGTAAGCTCCTGTTTTTAGATCTACCATTCTGAGTGTTCAAATATCTGCCCTAGAAGCTCTTCCTCAACTCAACCTTAGCATGATGATAATAGCTATGCTCCTACTTCCATACATGTTAAGCCCTATTGTCTTCCTCTTGGGGACCTTATCACTCTTCATTCATTCCCACTTCTCCAGATTTTAAGGTGCATTTATCCTAATAATACCTCTAGTGCAGTTATGTTCTCCTCCCCACACTAGCATTGCTTATTTTTACATAAACCAGTGGAATTTCTATTGATCTTTTCCTTTTACTCATAACTTTGAATAAAACAGCTTCTGAATGATACATGATTTTTGTGTATCTATGAAATACCAGAGAATCTCTTTACTCTTGTAAAGCACTTGTCAACTTGAATTTAAATATCACAGTTATCTATCCACTACAAAGATAAAAGTATTCTGAGATCCTCTTAAATTTCCCAAGATATATGTTGTGGCTGTTATCCTTAAATAGTATTGTAAGCATTATTTAATATTGCAGTGACTGCTGTGGGGGTAACATATATAAAATGAGGAAAACAGATTATAGATGGAAAGAATGTTGAGGAGAAGTTAAATGGTTATGTGGGTTTATTTTAGCTGTGTGGTGGGAAGCACGTGTATTTGCTTTTTAGAGCATGACTGTGATGACTCAAGCAGGCGGCAAACTAATTTACATTTGGGAAAGACTTTGTTTACTCATTTCAAAACCAGTGGTTATTAAAGGTTCTATGCAGCTATTCCCAGATGTGTCACACCTTGCTATAAATAACCACTTTTTATTATAAGCTGTAATATGCATACTTATTCAACAAAAGAATGCAGGGCTCCACAATGCAACAGGCACTGAGCTGGCACTAATGGTATAACAATGAACAAAAGAGACAAGGACTCTGGCTTCATGGAGCTTACATTTTAGTAAGGGACACATTCATATATTTTCTAGTGTGACTATATTTAATTACACCTATTTTACAGAAAAAGGGCTGTGTCATATGGGAACTCACAGCAAAATAAGGGAACCCAATCTGATGGTGATTTTCCTGAGAATATGAAAATTAAGCAATGCTCCCAAAAGTAAGTAGAAGAGATAAGAGGATGAAGGAGGGCAGGGGAGTAGTCAGTAAAACCCGAGAGAACTGTAGCATGTGGGACCCCTGAAGCAGGAGGAGACATGGAACATTTGACAAAGTCTACACTGGGCCAGTGTGGCCAGAAGGCAGGTTAGAATTGTCAGAGGTGAGTCTGGAGAGACAGACAAGGGCCAGATCACGCAGTGTTCTCTTCATCAAATTAACAAATTTGAGTTTTAGCCCAAAAGCAATGTGGCCCATTGGATTTGAACTTTATGGGGTCT
>NW_020185331.1:9979840-9995371 GCF_003031525.2 Neophocaena asiaeorientalis asiaeorientalis | reverse complement strand
ACTTAACTTTGAATTAAAGCATGCCTAAATTTGGCTTGCATGAATAATACTGTGAATTTCTCTCCTTTTTAGATGTCTTTCGCAAAGGTACCCTAAATTTTTATCTGATACTTTTATCTTTATACAATCCATCGAGAGAAAACGTTCTTGACCGCTGGAATAGGCAGGGAAAGAAAAAAAAAAAAAGAAAAAACAATGGCTCCATAGAGTTATTTTGTCTTCTGTATGTGTGCTCTTGTGTCACTACTTTCTCAAATGCACTGCTTTGAGGTTGAGGACTCAAAGTTCAAAGAAGATAATCATGGAAATGTGATGAGAGAGGTGGAGATAACAGGGTCTCAGTAAGAATGTAACAGTCTTATTAAAGCCTGGAGGAGAGTTAAATCGTTTTCTCCACTCCCACCCCAAATGCTCCCACAGCTGATGTCTGCCATGTTATGCCTGTTAACCTGGATAGAAATGGGTTTTTAAATGGATTAAATATTAATTTGAGGTTAACAATATGAAAATTAAACACACCCCTAGATGTTCCTAAAGTCAGCATCTTGAGGATCATTTCAGCTAAGAGAGTGCCATCAATTAGGGATAGCATTTTCCATTGATTCCAGGGGTGGTGTTGCTTTCTAAGATTCACTTGGAGGAATGATTTTTCTCTCCAACCAGTCTTTTCTTTTGATGTAAGCTGACTGCCCACCTCCTTTCTTCCCTGGCAAATGTTCTATCAGTGCTGCTTCCCCCCACCCTATCCCACAATGCCCTCATCCTATCTACCTGACAAGTACTTTCTTTTCTTTTTATGACTCCCATTGATTTCTTTACAGAGGTGAAATTGTGCAGAAGAAACTTCCCCAAAAATTGAGCCCAGGTATATTATATCAAGAAGAACTTCCTAACATTCAGTTCTATTATATGCCAGAACAAGTTCCCAGGAGCAATTGTAAAAGGCCAATAATATGAGTTATTTAAAACTCAACTGGACAAAGTTATGGTGGATGTGCTGTCAGGAGTTCCCTAGTTTTAGCCACAAGAGAATTCAAAAGACAAAGAGATCATAAAAGGGTTTTTTTCTCTTCAGCTCAGTTTTTCTCTAAGCTGAATTCCGTAATTTCTGTTGAAATCAATAACATTAATACACAGCAAGAGTCTCTGCTTTTCTGATGTCAAATTTATCAAGAACTGGAAGGAAAGAAGGATGGGGATACTAAGGGAAATCATTCACTAGAAAGAAGTGACGTGATCTCATGAATGATTACCTGAATGCAGTGTTTGGGAACTCGTATCCTAATTCTAGTTCTCTTTCTGATTGTGTGATCAAAGAAAAATGTTGTGTGGAAACAGACAGTTAAGTCCTGCTAACATCTTCTAATAAACTCCTCTAATTATGTATCACTTCCTGCACTGTTCATGTATTTTGTCAACCAAAAAGTATAAATAACCTTAAATTAGTATCTGTTTTGCCATTAAAAGTTTAAGATGATTTTTCTCCAATACATTTACTAGTGCTAACTACTACTATTACTACTACTACTACTGTAAGACTTTGATTATGATTATGGTACATACCAGCCTTGAAGAACATTCCAGAAAACTTCCCTAACCCAAATGATATATAATATATACTCTGAACCTTTAATAAAAATCCCACTGTGGTTCAATTAATCAATAGTGTAATTAAGTGGAACTCTTCATTGGTGGAGCATTTTGACAGGCACCCTCTCATTTAACCCTCTGGACAACCCTGTGTGGTGGGTATTATTACCAGTTTTATTGACAATGAATAAAACTAATGTTCAGAGAGAGGAATGGTTTGATCAGAGTGAGAGTTAAGTCCAAACTCAAACCCAGCTTGGATTCCAAAGCCCTTCTGCATATCTGCCCTTCTCAAACATTTTGGGGGCTTCATTATCTAAAAATATCCAGATGACAAACTGTATATGTTAATTACACTTTCTTTCTTCCACTTCCTCCTCTCTACATTCTGTTCCAGAACAACACACATAAATATATACAGTATTTTAATCAATGGCTCCGAGAAAGGAGACTTATTTGCAAGTATTTTATTTTTCATTCACAGAGAAATAATCATGTAAATTCCTTTGAACGGTGTGCCTTTTGGTTGAAGTAATTAACCCTTCTCCTTATTACCCCAGAACTCAATCTATTCTGTCTGATCACTCTGCAGGACTCTCTGACCCCTACTTTTCTTAAATAATTCCATTCACCCACCAGGTCAGAGACCATCACATGTTTCACTGTGATTTGAGAAAAGAGTCTGTAAGTGAAGAAACAACTAATATTTTTGGTTAGTTTTAACAGGTAGAGATCATAACATGTATTTTTACTAAGTGTGAGCAAGACACATTTGCATCTGGCTGGAATTCATTGCTTATGTCAGGAAATCATCAAAAACTTTCAATCCTGATCTTAAAAATGAGAAAGAGTAAATTAAATAAACTGGGTGAAAAAAGAAATAATGCTTTGATTAATGAGAATACAGATGAAAAGAAAAAGTTACCTCAATAAAGATCAGAGTAAGAAGTTTTCTTCATTGTCAGGATGAACTAGTTCTACATACACAATAATGTAAATGAATGTCACAAATATTATATTTAATAAAAGAGGACAGGCACAGGGTACATACTGTACAGTTCTACAGATGATCTTCAAGAAGAAATGATTTAAGGTGATTGAAGTCAGAATAGAAGATACCCCTGGGGAAACACTGGCTGGGAAAGAGCCCAAGAGGGTTTTACAGAAGTAATCTATATCTTGTAGGTGTTTACACAGGTATATGCATATAATAATTTATTGAGTTTTATCCCTAAGATTTATGCACCTTACTCAATGTATTGTATAGTTCAAATATGAGTGAAGGGATAGATCATAAAAGGTCTTTTCATTTATGTGTAGGACTTTGTCCTATAGAAAATGGAAATCACCAATATGTATATTAATCAAGTAATTGGTTAAATTTGCATTTTGAAGACTCCTTTTTGGATCTCTGGATGATCGCCTGGGAGAGTAGAGAAGCTGGAGTCAGATACCTACTCCAGAGGCTATTTAAATAGGCCAAGTGAGAAGTGATGAGAGCAGAGAAATACAGAAAGGAGGAGATGACTATTAATAGTAACTAATTAATACTTGGCTTTGGAAAACAGTAAAAGAAAAGTTAAGGGCTATTTTCGAGGAATTTGCGATCATCTTAACTGAGATAATTCAAACGAGATGATCCAATAACTCATCACATTTAAAGATAAGCTAATTGTCTTCCTCCTATATTTCCTGTGAAATGTGCAAATATGAGTGATTCACCAAGGAGGTGTCTTGGTTGGTAAGGTAAGCTTGTGAGTCATTAGCATAAACATATTTTAAGTCATTGTCATATTAAAGATTGTCTGGATGTATTATTTAGTTAGAGAAAGAGGATTAGGAATGAGAATTTGTAGAGAAAAAAGGATGAGCAAAGAAATAGAAAATGAGGAAGAAAAACAGAGGAAAAATTAGAAAAACAGAAGATCCAGATGGTGATAGAAGTCAAGGAAAAGGAGATTCGAAGATTAAATGGTCAGTGATATTTGGTATTAAATTTACATAGTTTGAGTAATATACAGACTTTACCTTTTCCACTGAATTTGGGTATTAGTGGTTATCAGTGATTCTTGCAAGTGAAGAGAAGCTAAATTGGTAATGTGCATAGTGATGGTGAAAACGTTTATAATGAACCATGGGGGTATATGGAGGTGAGACACAGAAATAGCAAAAATGACTTGAAATAACTGAAAATTTTTAAAAATTGCGATTTAAAAATAGATTCATGAGGTTTTCAATTAATGCTTCTTTTATAATATTAGATAGACTTGTGGAACTATACTTGAGTCTAAACTGTAGTTGAAAGAAAAAAATAAAAATAAAAAGAGAAGATGGGGCTTCCCTGGTGGCGCAGTGGTTGAGAGTCCGCCTGCCGATGCAGGGGACATGGGTTCGTGCCCTGGTCCGGGAAGATCCCACATGCCGCGGAGCGGCTGGGCCCGTGAGCCATGGCCACTGAGCCTGTGCGTCCGGAGCCTGTGCTCCGCAATGGGAGAGGCCACAACAGTGAGAGGCCCGCGGACTGCAAAAAAAAAAGAAAAGATAAGATGAAAGAGCATGGGATTCAATGCGTTGGTGGAATAATTAGTTTTGGACAGAAGTGTAGCCTTCTATGCCTTTGACATTGTAGACAGAGATAGATTGCAAACAGAGACAGAGGAGACAGCATGTTTTAAATTGTTCAAGAAGGAGGAGGTGAGGGTGTAAGTCTAAGATACAGAGAAAGTAGAGCAGGTTTAGAACAGACGCTGAGTAGAATGTAAGAGAGATTACAAGAATGCTCTCCACCTTTTATCTTTCTCAGCATTTCAATACCTGGCTTGAAATACTGAGACATGGTAGTAGATAATCAGTCATTCAAATTTAAAAAGTAATTGTAATATAATGAGAATAAAATGCTACAACCCTCTAAAAAAACATACTGACTGTTCACTGACCTGAATTCCAAGTAACTGCAGAACTGGATGTTAACCAATCCCCCTCAGTCAATGGCAGCCCTACTTCAGTATCCCTGCTTCAGACAAGACATGACTAGGGTGAGGTGAGTGAGGCACTCAACTCAGGCACAAAATTTAAGGAGATACCAAATAACTCAGTAATCAGGATAAAGGCATGCCTCATTTTACTGTGCTTTGCTTTACTGCATGTTACCAGTATTGTGTTTTTTTAAATAAATTGGTTTATGGCAACTCTGTCTCGAGTAATTCTATCAGTGCCGTATTTATCAACAGCATTTGTTCTCTTTGTGCCTGTGTCACATTTTGGTAATTCACACAATGTTTCAAACTCAATACTATATTTTTATGGTGATCTGTGATCGGTGATCTTTGATGTTAGTATTGCAAAGAGATAACAACTTCCTGAGGCTTAGATGATGGTTAGCAATTTTTAGCAATAAGGTATTTTTTAATTAAGGTATGTACGCTGGTTTTTAGACAATGTTCTTGCACACTGTATAGACTACAGTATAGTGTAAACATAACTTTTATATCCACTGGGAAGCCAGAAAATCTGTGTGACTCACTTTATTGTGATATTTGTTTTATCATGGTGATGTGGAACCAAACCAATACTATCTCGAAGCGTGCCTACATTATATAGCAATATCTTTAAAAAATCAAAATTACTGCAAAAAAGTCATACTGAACAAAATACAATTTTAATGAAAGACAGGCTGCAGCCCTAGATCTCATGACCCTGTCTCACTCTCTTCACCCTCATTTCTACCCTGTTTATGAAAGTCAGCCAGTCTCTAAACCAGCCTTCCATCACTGTGCCTCTAAATGTCTGGCAATCCCTGAACCCATGCGTCCCCAAAATACTATATAAAGTTGGTTCCCTGCTTTGTTCTAAATGACTGAGTTCTGCAACCAAAGTTGTCCTTAGCTTAGCAAATAGAGCTTTGTTTCAGACATATTTGCTTATCTTTTTCCTCAGTCCAAGAATAGTAGCAGGACATCTGTATTTTCTGTGTTGGACAAGGGTTCCTCCCAGTCTTGCTGTTAACATACTCTGGACTTGGCTAAAATTGTCCTGAGTATCTTTTTTGCCCCTATTAAGCATACTCTTGGATTTGTAATAAAAAAGATTCTTTTGGATACATTTAATGGAGGAGGTTATTGCAAGGAGTCACAGAAATAAACTTGTGGTTGCTGTGGTCATGGCCTTTTAACTGTGAGGGATAACAGCAAGCCTAAAGCCCAGAGAAATAGTTTGGCTTCTTTCATGATGCAGCCAAAGCAGTGGTTACTTTCTTTTATTCCTTAATATTGAAGACATAAAAATTTAAAGGTAGGAATTTCTTTGACAGTTATCTCTCATAAAAGAGGAAGTTAATCTTTGAGAGCTTATAAATTATGTCTGATTATGACACAGTCAGGTTTTTTTTCTGATTATTTTTCTATTGAAGTATAGTTGACTTACAACGTTGAGTTAGTTTCAGGCATACACCAAAGTGACTCAGATACACACACACACACACACAGACACAGACACACACACACACACACATATATATATATATATATATATATATAACTTTTTTTTTCGGATTCTTAGATTCTTTTCTTATAGGTTACTACAAAATGTTGTGTACAGTTCTAAATTAGGAGGTTTATTACTCTTTACTGATTTGCTTCATGAATAAGGGAAAAGGTAAACCAATAATCTGTCCGTCCAGTGTCCAATGCTAATAGTATTTGACTTCTGGTTCCACCACATCCTCTAAACTCCAGGCTTTGGCTGCATGACTCTTAGATCCCTGATATTCTTTCCCAGAGTAAAGTAATGGAATTCAGAAAATGCCGCTCAGAACTGTTTGTCTCTATATTCTGTAACTGACTGGTTAATAGAAGAATTGTGGAATAGCCACAAGAGAACCAGGATTGTAATTAAGTCATCTTGAGGTCTCAGTTTCCTACTTGCTTTGTGACTTTGGGCAAAGCATGTCACTTCATGAATATCATTTTTCTCCTCTATAAAAGGAATAGTTTGATTAAAAGGTCTCAAGGATATCTTCAAGATACAAAATATCTGAATCTATGGTTGTATACATGTCAGTAAATTTAATTTTCCTCACAATAGTTTTGCTAATGGAAGCTTGGCACCTTAAATATGGCCGGGTCATTCTTGAGGATGTGCTGACTATTCCAGTATCATTACTACTGTGACATGACAGCTACTTAACAACTTTATTAATGTGTCGTTGATTTATTTGTGTGTACACAGTCAGCAAATCTTAGACACCTGGGATCCAGGGAAGAGAATGGTACTTATGTCATGTAAGCTCTCTTTGCCTCAATTTCGATAACCATAAAATTAAGATAGTTATACCTACTCCTATGATTGTCATGAGGATGACATGATATAATATGTGTGAAGAATTGAGCACAGTGCCTGACTATACTGGTACCCATGACAGTCTAGGGGTGTTTTTTTTCTTCCTGCCTTAATAGTGAAGCTGGCCAGGTCTTATAAGATCAATAATTATCCAGTTCTCAAATAAAACACTTGTCAAAACTTAGGCTGAATGACTATCTCTTCCTCCCGAGTTCTCTGCCTCAGGATTCAAAGATATAAAATCATTGGAAAACATTAATGACATTCCTCCCTCTACATGCATAGACAGTAAAATAAATTACTTTTAATGTTTTCCAGGAAAAACAACAAATTACATTTGAAAAGTATATGTTTAGGATGACAGAATCCAGATTTTTTGATGCAACATTATAAATACTGTCATTTGACAGTTATTAGTTTACAGATTTTTATAATTATGGTTATTACAACAATTTATATTTCTTAAATATCATCCAGTGATTCTCCATTATGTCAACATCCTAATACATATTGCATTGGGATACATATTTATATTATTTATTATAAATACATATATACATTTACAGAAAACTGAAAGACATGTGTCAGTACCTTAGATGTTAAGTCTCTCAGTCACCGTGTGTTATATAATCTTGAAAGTGACAAAACCCAGGCTGTGTGACTAACACTCCTGATATTACAGCCACCTGAGTCTCCTGTAAGAGCCCACATTAACCCTGGTTCATGATGAGAAAGCATTTCCCTGTAGCCCTTCTTGTTAGACATCCATATTCTTGACCCTGGGCATTAACCAATGAGTAGTTAATTTTTAACAGGTCGGGGTGTCAAGTCTGGCAGAAGTATTTCCTCAAGGGCCCCATCACCACTTTCATATTTAATTTGAATTTCTTTGGGTCAAATGTTTAACTGCTCTTGACATTCTCCACAGCAGTTATATCCAATCTCAATCTGCATAATAGATTGCAGGGAGGGCAAGTCATTTTCTATCTCAATTTGGTCAAGCTAGCAAAAGTAACCTGTTGCTTTGATAGCTATGGGCAAGTACCCCTACCCGTTTTGATTTTATACTATCATCAGTAACATAAAGGAATTAGACTAATTCCTTTTTGCCATTACATCATCTTCTGATATTTTGTAACTCTAAGTATATTTAAGTAACTATTAAGTACCAGGTTCCAAGGGTATCTAATGGAAGTAAATGCCACTGGTCAAAGAAGTAATTAAGGTTCTCCTATTCAGTGAATATGTAGAGGTACTGTGGTCATGTTCAGTCAACCAGGGGAGAATGGGAAGGTGGAAGTAATTGTCCTGGTTTATGTATCTTCTTGCCCTGAAAGCACAAACTAGGAAGTACTTAGGCATGCCTGGGCTGTCCACACAAATAGATACTTCTGTTTCCTTATTGAAGGTATATAGGGACAGTGAAGAAGCTGTCAACTTGAGTATGAATTAGGGGGAGCTAAAATCTCCTCCCAAACCAAAATATCTTCACCACTTACTGTCTATCTCTTTGATACAACAAATATTTAGTGAACAGCCATTTTGGCCAGACATTCTGCCTGGTGCTGAGCACTTGAGAGCAAATGAGATACAACTACTGTTCTCTAAGAGTTCAAAATCTGAGACAGCAACTATTCAGAAGGAAAATTGGCTCCTGGAAAAGTTAACGCATTAAGTGTGGTATGTTGAAAAGGCCTGAGTTCAAATTAGCCCTTGTATCTGTATGAGTTGAGAACAATTACTTAACTCTCTGACCCTCAGTTTCCTTAACTGTACATATGGCTACTAATAATGTATTTCTTTCAAAGACCTTAGTGGGGAGCAGGGCAATGAGAGGAAAGAGCTTCAGAGAGTTATATGATTAGAGCAGCTGGGGGTAGGAGATTCCGGGACCCAGGCAAAGATACGGTTTAGGTATAAAACATTTAGCATTCAAGGCTGAACAGGGATCTATTTAGAGTGATTCAAAATATAATGAGTCATCAAAAGTGTGACTAAGGACAACCTAAGGTATCACTGAAGGGCTCTTGGTAGGCTCTTGAGAACTCATGTCAACTATAGAACTTCTGAGATACTAAGTGAGTTAAGCACGGATCTCAGTTAGTTATAGCCTCAGGCTTTTATTCTTGATGTTTCATGTTGCTTTGATATGATATAGTACCTGGGAATGAGGCCAAGGTAACAGACTGGGAGTCAATATCTTCATTTAAAATTTTGCAGCAACATGGATGGGCCTAGAGTTTGTGATATTGAGTGAAGTTAGTCTGATAGAGAAAGGCAAATATCATATGATATTGCTTATATGTTGAATCTAAAAAAACGGTACAAATGAACTTATTTACAAAACACAAATAGAGTCACAAATGTAGAAAACAAACATATGGTTACCGGGGGTAAAGGGGGTGGGAATACATTGGGAGATTGGGGTTGACATATATACACTACTATATATAAAACAGATAGCTAACAGACTGTATAGTACAAGGAACTCTACTCAATACTCTATAATCACCTATATGGGAAAAGAATCTAAAAAAGAGTGGCTTTATGTATATGTATAACTGATTTACTTTGCTGTACACCTGAAACTAACACAACATTGTAAATCAACTATACTCCAATAAAAATTTTAAAATAAAATAAAATTTTGTGAACCTTGGGATACATTTGGGAGGAGAGAGAGGGAGAAGGGAACAGGTTAGTTGACTGTAAAGGCCACTGTTATTTCAAGAGAACATGGAAGTCTTAGGAATTCATTCTGGGGCTAATAATTACAACCTGGGAATCTAAGGGAGAGGGAAAGTTCTCAAAAAGTCCCCTGGAGGAAAGACAACACTTCATCATCTGATAACATGGCAGGGATGTAACTTCTTGAGAGAATATAAGACATGACTTTCCAGTTAACTTTGGACTCCTCACTCTGGCTGTTTAGCTGCTGCACCATCTGGCCTTGGGAGCCCACACACCTCATGCCCACACAGAGGATAAAATGGAGATACAGGGAGGAAGAAAGGGGCAAGTTTGTTCAGCTTGAAATAGCTGGCATCTATTTTTATCATTTTAATTCTTGTTTTGAAGCCTGGCTGCCTTGGATGCTCCTTGACGTCCCTGCAGAGATAGCTGGGCTGAGGAAAGCCAGTGCTTGCTAACCAGTGAGCTTTACTGCAGGCTGTTCTTGAACACCTGGGGCCTTCCTGGTGACCAGAGAGCACCACAGTTTCCCCTCTAGAACACGGCTTTGCTCCAGGCACAGACAAAGCCAGCTTGGGGTGCTCTTGTTCAAGGGTGTTATGGGCCCTCTGGCCTTTTTAACCTGGTCCTGAGGGAAACAAGAGCAGATACACACCCCCTTCACCCTGGCGGAAAATTTACCTCCACCCAGGTCGTCCTTATACCCTCTCCTCATAGGAAAAGGCTGGTCAAGGCTGCTGGGTCAGCCTTGACCTCACACACAGAGACAGAACCTGTGCTCAATCCGGCCCTGTCAAGGGAACTAGCATCTCACCACTCTTCTTGTTCTGCTGTTTATGTCTCTAAAATAACAGGATGACTTGCTATCACACACACACACACACACACAGCTTAGTCGCATTGTGCAAAGTTGTAACAAAGAAAAAACATTCCATGACTTTAGAGCATTTCCATGAAGGTCAATTATTTAAGTTATTTTGACATTATTAACTATGCTAATAAAAGCTATTAAAAACTGCATTTGCAAGCGATCAGTGTAAAACCCTGTGCATGCTTGAGTAAAACTACTACTTAGGGTTAGGTGCCACCTAGTAATGGTTATGCAGGTGTGGGTGGACCTACACTGTTACACTTTTAAATCCCCTTTTGTTTTGCTGCCCAAATCTAAATAAATACTTTTGTTAGTAGATAATTGTTCTTTTACTAAGAGATACTCTTTACCTACAGAAATGTGTTTTGGGAACTTATTTTACACAGCAATTTTTTATCCATTGAAACTAACCCTTATCAATAAATCACTATTGTTTAGATATTTTAAACAGTACTTTTTTGTAATTTATGTTTTAAGAATCATGCCCAATTTTATTATTTCACAAGAAGGAAGCAAAGGATAAAAGTAAATTTAACACTTCCTGGCTGTTGATTACTGGCAAGCTGCTGGCCACCTGCTCGACAATCTCTATGCAAATGATGCTCCTTATTCACCAGAGTACAGAATTTTAAAGACAGTTACAATACGAACATGAACATGCGTATAAGTTGTTACACATAATAACAAAAGCTGGTTCTGTCAACTCCAGTCTCAGCAGAAAATTCCATCAGAAATAGTTAAACTTTTCTTTGGTGGATCATGCCTTCTCCACTCTTGGCCCACATGTTTTGGTCAAAATGGACCTAACTCACAGCTTTAGGAATAGATATTGAATAGCATATAACTTGCTTCTTGAAGTGTGGCAGTGAACCACATCATGAGTACCACTTGGAAACCTATTACAAATGTAGTGATATACACACTCACACATACACACACACACAATGGAAAATTACTCAGCCACAAAAAAAGGGTGAAATGATGCCATTTGCAGTAACATGGATGGACCTAGAGATTATCATACTAAGTGAGGTAAACCAGAGAAAGGCATATATCACATGATTTCACCTATATGTGGAATCTAAAAATGATACAAATGAACTTATTCACAAAATAGAAATAGACTCACAGGCATAGAAAAGAAAAAAGAAAAGAAATGTAGTGTCTTGAACTGCGGCACATCGGGGCCAAAGCTCCAAAACAAAGGTCAGGCATTCCCAAAACAATGTGCTAACCTGATTCTGGCCGGTGGGCCCGGCCTGCCGCAGGCGTCCGGGGTCTTTCAGTGTGGTCCCCGTCGCTTGCGTCTCCTGGGACTCCAGCCCAGCGCTGGGTGGCAGGAAGGGAGTCAGCGGAGTCTAGGAGAGAAGAGGGCACGGGCCAGCTCCGAAACTCCTTCAGACGAGGTTAGTACCGTAGCCAGTAGCGTGAGCTGGCTGAGGGCAGAGGGGCATTGGCTAGCGGTCGGTGGAGGCCCCGCCCCTGACCCCGGGGGCCCCGCCCCTGACCCCAGCCTCTTCCAGGGCCCAGAACCTTCAGCCTCGGCGCTGGGCTCCCGAGGGTCTCGCCCAGCCTCTCTCCTGGCTTTCCCTTGGCGCCCTCCTTGCTTGGACTCGCAGCCTGCACTGTGGGGAGAGTCGTGCCCCGCCCTGGGCACGGTGTCGCCCGTGCTGGTGCCCAGGTGGCCTGGACGCACCTCAAGTTGCCAAAGAAGCGCTCGGCACAGCGCGAGCCTCAGGCTGCAGGCGCTCTGCCTTCTCCCCGACCCAGCGCGCAGGCTCCAGGTGGCCTCCAGGGCGCAGCCAAGCGCACGGGGCCCGACTTGCGAGGAGCCTGAAGCCGCGGACACCTGCGGCCTGGCCCTCGGTGAATCTGCCAAGGCCCAGCCGGCACCGTCCTCAAGGAGTGAGTCACTGAGAACCGGCCTGAGCCGGTGGCTCCTTTCTTGGTCGGGCTCCTCCCCAATCCTCAGCCTGAGGCCCCGGGCTCCTCCCGAAAGATGCTTCCTGACCCGGAGGAAGCTCCTGAAATTCCTCTGCCCGGCTTCTGTATATACTCAACTTATATTTAAAGCTTTTGTATGCTCTGGGCCCGTTGACTGCTCCTCCGGTTTGAGCACTTCTGTACCGTTTCTGTGGTGGCGTTGAAGAGTTTTGGTCCATGACGACTTGGTATTTTTGTAACCGATCCCAACAAAGACTCTTACCACAGTTCTTGGTGGTCTTCTGCAAACTCCGAGCGCCTTTTGAAACCAAATGAACTGATGGTGAGCAGGCTTCAAGGAAGGCTACTTGTGAGACCACAAGCCGATGTGCTGGTAAAGTGCTGGAATGTACCACCCTTTTAAATTCCTAAACGGTAAATATCACCCCGTGACTTTTATTTAAATTATTTAAATATTTTTCCTTGAAAAGAGTGGGAAGTGATGCCAGGATTATAAATGCATTTAAGTTAAACTGTGTAGCGTCCTCTGCACAGTACATTTGCTTTAGAAATGTGGTATAGTTCTGTTGCTGTTTTATATATACACATATAGTATTTTTATACCTCAACACTTATTCTTGATGGTATCTGTCAGATATTAGGAGGGATCAGAAATTGGAATTGTTTCAAAAGTCTTTAATTAACCTGATGACCTCACCAGGGACTTACAAAATCTGTTTTTAATATCTAGAACACTACAATTTAAGCTCCAAAACGACTTACAGAAATGTAAACCCTCATTTATCAAAGGCTCTGGGCAGACCTGTCCTCCCACTGTGGGTGGTGCCCTAAGTCTGCAGCCCATAGTGGCCAGCCTTCCCTTGGTGCAGGTGGGCAAGGCCGCTGGATGGATGGACAGAAGCCCAGGCCAGCCCGAAGTTTTATCCCTTGGAGCAGGACTGCTAAGCTTATGTGTACAAGCTTCTTTTGGCCCAGTGTTCAGTCATCCAGCCCTCCGTGCTCTGTCTGTGTGAGGTTTAAAAATAAAGCTTCCAATGTCCAAAAAAAGAAAGAAAAAAAAGAAAGAAAGAAAAGAAGGAAAGGAGGGAGGGAGGGAGTGGGTAGGGGAGGAAGGAAGAGGAAGGAAGAAATATAGTGTATTGGGCCCTGCGTCAGACCCACTGAATCAATATCTGCCTTTTGAAATATTCCCCAGGTGAACTGTATATGAGTCATTATAGTCCAGGTCTAAAGCAGTGGTTATTCTGGATAAACACTGAAATCACTTAGGAACTTTAAAATATACTAATGCCTGATTCTCACTCACAGATATACAGGCTTAATTAGTCTACAGCTGGCCCCCAGCATAAGTAATTTTTAAATCTCTGAAGGTGATTCTAATGTGCAGTGATTTTCCACCATTTGAGAGCTTACCTCCCTACCTAATTTGTTTCAGATGTAGTAATTCAATCTAATCCAACCTATAAGAGGCTAACCCTGGACATTTGTCTGATTCTGAGGGAAAGATAAATTCTCTTTCAAACTGGAGGTGAAGCTAAAAACATGAAATTCAGAGCAGCTGTACACCTCCGAGGACAAAGATTATACCTGCCTACATGGAAGAAACAGAGCTGGGAAGAAAGATGGAATAGGGTGGGTCCTGGTGATATTTTTCAAGCCCCACTTTAAGTCATTCCTTTAGCCATTTAAGCTTTTACCTTTGTAAGCTTTTTTGACATAATCATTTGGTTGATTTTTCTATTTTGTACAACAGAAAGTAGCTTATTTGATAAACTCTGACCCAAGGAATCTGTTGGTGGACTCAATCTACACAGGAAAATACTGCATCAATCCATACTAGCTATATAATTTTAAAACTTTAAAGAAACATATTGGGTTCTGACTCAATACACTTACTTTATAATTGAGAAGACTAAGGACTACAGTGGATTGGGGAAGAGTTCACTACAAGTGAGGATCAAGGCTGGTCGATAGGACCTGGCTACAGAGTAGAACCCAGTGCCTTTACAGGAAACTTGCGGTTTCCTGTTTGCAGTAGTCTCCACCTCATTGATGTTTCCTTTTAAAATATTTGAGTTCTGATCTAAGAACCAGTAGCAACCTGGTAGATGAATACACAGCAAAGGGAGTTCTTCGATCAAATAAATTTGGCAAGTGCTTTTTAATAACTTTTGCCTCCTCCGGGAGCACCTCAATTCACTTAAATTTCTAATAAATGCTTGAGCAAAAACAACTGTTTAAATCTTTCTCCTCCCAAAAAATACCTATTGGGCTTCCCTGGTGGCACAGTGGTTGAGAGTCCGCCTGCCGATGCAGGGGACGTGGGTTCGTGCCCCGGTCTGGGAAGATCCCACATGCCGCGGAGCGGCTGGGCCCGAGAGCCGTGGCCGCTGAGCCTGCGCATCCGGAGCCTGTGCTCCGCAACGGGAGAGGCCACAGCAGTGACAGGCCCGCGTACCATAAAAAACAAACAAACAAACAAAAACCCTATTAACAGCTCTCTGAATTGAACTTTTAGAATACAGTTGATGTCTATTAATATGACTTTAAAGGAGTTAAAGTTCATAAGAGAGGAAATGCCTGGCTTCAGTTTCTCCCAAAGCAAACCGGGACAAAAAGACTGAAATAAAGTTATTTGTTTAGGAGGTAATCTCAGGGAGCAGAGCAAGGGTGAG
Source organism: Neophocaena asiaeorientalis asiaeorientalis (assembly GCF_003031525.2). NCBI lineage: Eukaryota > Metazoa > Chordata > Mammalia > Artiodactyla > Phocoenidae > Neophocaena > Neophocaena asiaeorientalis. The sequence goes on along the minus strand of NW_020185331.1, from coordinate 9,980,263 downwards.
GGTGTAGGTGAAGGAGGGGTGGGAGAAAAAGCCAACCAATTATGTGGAATGAGTGAGTCATGACTGTTGGCAACTGGAGTTCCATCCTGCTGGGATGGTTGGGAACTTAGGTTGAGGGTTGTCCTGAGTGTGTTAAAAGCCCTCTAGTTCTGGTCTGCTTTGCATATTTCGGAGCAAGCTCCCATGTCACTGCATGAAATCCTCATCCAGAGAAGCAGAAACACACAGAGCTTGGAAGCTGTCAGTATTCTAGGAACTTTTCTCTGCAGATGGTGGAGACCTTACTAGTGACAGAAATGGATAAGGGAGCCATACGGCAACATCATGTACTATAGGAAGAGTCATAATACATTCCCCCCAACTAGGGCCTCAGGTAAAATTAATAAATAATTTGAGGATGATGAGAAGATAGATTTAAGGTGT
>NW_020185331.1:9946536-9979812 GCF_003031525.2 Neophocaena asiaeorientalis asiaeorientalis | reverse complement strand
TATATATATATATATATATATATATATACAATGAAAGACAGAGAACTCTGTGCTGGCATTTCATCAAAAATGAAGGTTTGGAGAATTAGGCCAAACAAAATTTTTGCAACCGTCTATGTGGTCAATGGCAGCAAGAACCAAATAATCCTGCAAATAATTAAACAAAAACTTGAGTTCGATATGTTGTCAGTGAGTGTTTCTTCTTTTGCCCGATATGTTACATTGTGAGGAATGTACCTTTGACATGAAAATATGTCAGTATGAGAGCACATGTCTTTCAACCTACTGGATTGTGTGTTTGTAATAAATTCTGCTGGAGTGTTTGAGGATTAATGGTCACCTTCTTATCCCCAAGGTGAATTCAGACTGATTAGTCAATTTCACATACATAGGTAAGCAAATAGTCATTTGTTTGCTGACTTCATTTTTTTTCCCACCTTGGCAGATGTCATTCAGAAAAGAGTGGTTCTGCTCTATGCTATAGGCTTGGCTTAGTACAATTTCAGATAATTAGTAGGTTATAATAATTTTTGACTAGATGGATTTAGTGGGGCTTAAATTATTTATGAGTTATTCCCCCACTCCAATACTGAAATAAAATGTTAATTTAGAAAAAATTTAAATACAAATTGAATAAAGATATAGTAAGATGACCAAGAGGAATTGAGGTTAGTAGTAGCCTTTGACACATTTTCTACAGGTTTTTTTCAAGACTTATTCTAACATACCATATATGATTTTGTATCTTGAATAACATAAATTTATAACAGAATTATAAAGAGTCTATGCCAACATTTAAAATTAACCTAAGCAGGGCTTCCCTGGTGGCGCAGTGGTTGAGAGTCCGCCTGCCGATGCAGGGTCCCAAAAAAAAAAAAAAAAAAAAAAAAAAAATTAGCCTAAGCAAACTACTAAAAAATCCATGAAAGTTAAGATGTATAAATAAAATGTGGCATAGTCTCTCAACAGAAAACTATATAGTACTGAGGATGAACAATCTAGAACTGTATACACAAAGAGAGATGGATCTCATAGACATAATGTTGAGCGAAAGAAGCCAGATGTAATAGAAATGCTATAGCATTTCATTTATGTTAAGGAAAAAAATTACACAACTAATCTTTGCTGTTGTGAATAAAAGTATGTTTACCTTTCCAGGAGTAGTGACTGGGAAGAAAGAGAGCTTCTAGGGTGCTGGTAATGTTCTGTTAATTGGTTGGAATGCTGGTTACATGGGGTGTTCAGTTTTTTAAAAAATTTCAAGTTGGGTACTTGTGTATACTTTTGTGAACATACTTATATATATAAATATGTCTCTATATCTATACATAGATATAAAATATCATTTATAAAGAAAAACATTGGCTAAGCAGTTATTTCATAGCCTTTAGTGAACAACTACCCCTGAAGACTAGAGACCTGCCTTCTGATTTCTCCCTCAATAATGGCTGAATAATTTGTCTCCAGTCTCTTGCCCCTTCTTTTTTTTAACCTCTTCAATCACTATTAAATTGTTAATTTAATTAAAAAATTACTGAAGTATTTATTATGAATTATTCTTTATTATATCTTGCAGGTAGACATAACCCTTCCATTTTGATAACTTTATTATAAAGTCCTTAATTCTGAATCACAGCCACAGATAAAATTAAAATCTCTACCTTGCAAAAGGTAAAGTTTCCTAATTGTTTTCCTGATCATATTTAAGGAGTGTTCTAAGCCTGAGGACCTGGAATAAGTGACACAGATCTCTTGTTTTTACTTGACTTCAGTTGACTCAGAATGCATGTAGTGTAGTTTTGAATTATACAATATATTGAAACCAAGAAACGTTCCTGTTCAACAAGGGAGGTTCTATCCATATAATTAAAAGTACTGGGTCAGCAACAACCTATGAGTACGTGTTACACTTATATTTGATTCAAATTAGCTTTGGGGATACATTTCAACGTGGATTATGATAATGGAGTTTCAAAAATAAAAAAATTATCCATTGTAAAGTTAATGATGCATTTTCCCCATTCAGATTAAACTTTATTATTTGTATTAAGTTGTTTCCTCAAAGAAAACTTGCTAACTGATTATTATGAATGCTGGAAAATTCTTTTTGTGACATAGATTGTCACATATGGTGACTGAGAGACGTATCTTGGGAGAGTCCTTCACAGTTGGACATGTGTCCTTGATGCTAATAAGTTTAACTCATAATGAGACAGTCCCTGGCTTCCTATCCCGAGGGTTAGAGGTAGGCTTCTGATTTAAAGACCTCACTAATTTTTGGTGGCATAACACAAGCGACCTCCCAAGGACTGTTGCCAATAGAGTCTCTCTTTCATGCTCCTAGCAGCTAAGCAGCTTTTACTCAATTTGAAAGGTCATTGTGGGGAAAACCTGGTAAATTGTCCTCAAGAAAATTAGAGATAGAACATGTTCTTGCCAAGTAATCTTGGAATTTCTCAATATATTTTAACCCTCAGCAACCCAGGCATTTTTCTTAAACACAAAACACAGTAGTATGCCCCTGATGAAACAGGTCTAAAAATTATAACCCTGATAAGGAAGACAGCAACAATAACAACAAACAAAAGAATGGAAACAAATATGCTATCTGTAGGAATCTCAATCATGTATGATCAAGAAGCAAGTGAGCTAGCTGGTATGAACACAAACAAATATTATGACATTTATAACATGCTTTTAGACAAGGGAGAAAAATTTTACTGGATATTTAATACGTATCTTGATTTGATCTGTTGAGAAGTGAGGTGTGGAACCAATGAATCCTATCAATCAACAAAGGATGCAAAAGTAATTTAAGGATTTACTAACAGTTCTCCTAGATTTAACATTCCCTAAATTTACTAATCAAAGGACAATTTTAGTTCAAAATATCATAGAGTAGAAGAAAAGCGAAATTGTGTTAAGTTTGGGTTAAAAGAGGGAGAGTGATCTTTAAAATTATTTTTACAGTTAGATTTTGAACATAAAAGAGGAAATAAACATCATTTACCTTTGTGCTTTTGCAACTGAAGTGCAGTACCCATGAGGGCATGAAGTGGTATACTAGGGATTACTAGAAATCAAAGGCTAAAACGAATTCAGCTTTCAGGAAGATTTATCTTCACTTACAAGATTTTATACATAAAAATGTATTTAACATTAGAACAAACATGGGTAGATTTTGAGTTAAAATGAGGGATGTGCTTGAATTTTAAAAAGTAAAATTTGAGATATGATAGAAACACATTGATTGTTGTAGAATCCATAGGCTGTGCCTGGGTTTAGACTTTGAATTGCTTTTGGCATCAGGCTGAAGCACAGAGTGAGTTGCCAGGCTCATCACCATTTTTTTAGATCAGAAGTAGGACCTAGAAAACCAAAATGCCTTGTCCAGACTTTGTAGCTGACAATAGCAGAACCTGACCTGGATCCCATTTCTATATCTCTAGGACTCTTCCCCTGCTGTGGCTTTAGGATGATGCTGAGCAGAACAGGAATAGAGGTAAGTGCCGGACCACACATCTGCCCCACTCTTGTATCTCGAGGTAGAAACACATTTTCTGGAATGTTCTTTCAGGATATTGATCTCTAGGTTAATGTTTCCCTGTCTCAGATTTTAAACTGTTTATTCACCCTCAAAGCACACTCCCTGTTGAATAGACCCAAGGTACACTTCTGTTTGAATATGTGACTGTTAACATTAATTCAATTATTTTTATTAAACAGATGTTTGTATGTTGCCCATTATACGTTAGGCTGTGTGCTAGGTTAGAGGAGTTTCACAGAGCTTCTTATATTGTGTAGACTAGCAGGAGAGAAGAATGAGCATGAATATATTCAGCTAACATCATTTTACATTCCTCCTTCCCTATCCTAACCCCAGTAGGAGTTTTAATGGCCCAGCCATTCTAGTTGCAGTGCCTTGTACCCTGCCTCGAGACTACCAAAGAAAGTAATGGCTTGTTTCTATGTTGTTCCCATGCTCACAAAATATACCTGCAATAAATTTAGAATCAAAGCTGTGGAAGTGAGTTATATTTGTAAGCATGTGGCCATCAGTGGCAAACCTTGGGAGTACAGTATTAGTGTTACCACCAAGATTCAAGTGCCATTTTGTTCCTTGTTTTCCCTTGTTCCCATGTATCCCCTTGGCCTTAGTAGTGTGTTCTTTCCTCTTGCCTCCCAGCTGTGTCCATGTGAGCACAGGATGGGTATTAAGGCCACCAAAGCCTAGATAACCATTCCGACCAGCAGTAACAGAGGTGACCCACGGCTGTCCTAATCATAGTGATTTTTCTCCTTGGGCTCCTTCTATGAGTCAAACCCAATCCGATGGTCTTTCTAATGCCTCATGTGATCCTATATGGTATTGAAGGAGCATACACCTTGTTGAAATCAGTTATTCACCTAGATCCTCTGAAGGAGGGAATGGTCCTACATTTCTGAAGCAGACTTGACATTGTAAGGATAGGCTTGTGACAGAATGAGTGTTTGTAAGTATTTTTTTAAATGTGGCTTTTGTTTCAAAGTATATCTTCATTTTGCCATGCCTTGCATTTCTCCATACTCTGTATCTTACTTGAAAACAACAAAAAATATAAATAAATAAATGTAAATAGCAGGGCTTCACCTTTCCCTTTTTGATTCAGCATATGGTGTTTGTTTTTATCTCCTGATGAGCAGCTTGAGGTTATGCATTAGGGTTTTCACAACCTAGATTCTTGTTTTGTTGATGAGCAATTATATGATTTCTCACAAAGATTTTCTTTGTTTGGAGGATTATAATAACTTCTGACATACACATGATTTGTTAAAATTATTATTTGTATTTTCTTTATATATATATATTTTTTTTTATTTGGTTGTGCTGGGTCTTAGTTGCAACAGGCGGGCTCCTTAGTTGTGGCTCACCAGCTCCTTTAGTTGCAGCACGTGTGCTCCTTAGTTGCGGTTGGTGGGATCCTTAGTTGCAGCTCACAGGCTCCTTAGTTGTGGCATGCGAACTCTTAGTTGCGGCATGCATGTGGGATCTAGTTCCCTGACCAGAGATCGAACCCGTGTCCCCTGCTTGGAGGTCCTAACTGCTGTGCCACCAGGGAAGTCCCTATTTGTATTTTCATTATCCATTTATTTCACTGATCTAATATTCCATGAGATGGACAGCATAGTCACCATTATCTCATGTTACTGAGGAAGATCATTATTCAACCATTTTATTAAATGTCTAGGAGTAAATGTATGATGGGTGATATGGATGGCATGAAATCAAAGTTGGGCAAGGCACATATCTGATAGGGCCAGCAGGTATGTAGACAAAAAAATCACAAGAATGTGATTATTGAAATCTGTTGCCACCATAACATTTTATATACCCAGTATAAATGTTAGAAGTTGTCATTATTGTTGAATATATTTTACAGTCAGCACTAACTAAGAAGAGCCAGAAAAGATCTAATAAGGCATTGCTTGAGTGAAGACTTGAAGGAAAAGAAAGAATATACTATAAGTGGACCTTATGGAAAAGGGAAGAATGATTTTCCTGCAAAGGGAACAGCTTGTGCAAAGGCATGGGAGCATTAAATAGTTTTCATCAAAGTGTCTTTCATGGAACTTTATGGTAGGAATAGTATGATTTGTCCAGGGTCATGCAACTCTTTAATGACATTGCTTAGGGTCAAGTTCACTGCTCTTTGCGTAGTGTCTTTCTCTCTGTTTCTAAGTGTCTGGACTTTGCCTAATACATTGAGCTTCCTGAATGGAATGCTACCCTACAACTGTATTCTCAAGAAAATAATGTTTCATATTCTTGATTTCAAGCCATATATCCTTGGGTGACTCTCTAGTGACAAAATGAGACAATTGTGATCATAGTAATAACATTGTAAAAATAATCAAATGCAATTGATTGAAGTAAAAATGCATCATTCTAGCCTGCATTTCTGCTATTGAACATTTTAGTTTAATGCCTTTTTTTGATAACCTAGGATCCATGAAGATTGCCTCTGAATATGGTTTAGTTTAGCAATTAGTATTACCCCCATCCCTCAAATTCAAAAGGAAGGGAAACCAGCCCTCTTTTTGAAATCAGATCATATCCAAACTAAGCTAGGGCTAAAGAAATGAAGGCAGGTAATTTATAAGTATAGTAAAAATATTATCACTGTTGGGCCAAAATTGAACTATTGTAAAAGAGTGTGTAAATAACTTTTATTTAATGAGGAGTTCAGCAGCTTAGTCCTTTTCTCAATTTCCTGAAGCAAGGAAGATGGAACAGTCTCTTGTCTGTTGTTCATGGTTCAGTTCCAGCTCCTTTGGTAATTCACATAATTTTTATCCAGACAGCATCTGCTAGGCTTGTCAGTGACACTACAACAATTGTTTTGGAAGTATATTTGAATATCTGGTACTGTTTCTGTTTTTTATTTTTAAAGATTGTGTGCTTTCTTGAAAAGGTTTGGGAAGTAGCTAATGGAGCATGGAGTGGTAGAACTAGAAATCTCCCGAGTCACTTATAGTGACAACACTGATTAGAGGCCAGGTTTCCTTCTATCCACAGTGAATGCAGTGAGCCTTCCTGGTGGTTGATCTTTTATTGTAATTGAGCAGTTATGTATACATCCTGCACAGAACCAAATTAGAGACAACACTCAGGCTTTGTGACAGTTTATACCAACAAATTGGGATCCAGTATTTCCCTCCTGGCTTCACACGCTCATGTACATGTGGAACAAACAGACGTTTGTTCCCCAAACTGAAAGCCTGCTGGAGTGACTGAGCATGTGGAATATACAAACATGAGTAAGAGATAGCCATGTCCCCAAAGTGTTTTGTTTTAGGTCAAAAAGTGCTCTACTTAAAAAAAAAAAAAAAGATGTTAAGTGCAAAATCTAGCAGCCATTCATATTTTCAGGTGAATCAGTTTAATCAGATTGAGTTATTCTCACTCAGCAGTTCAAAAACTTCACAATGCATCTGAATCATCCTGAAGCCTTGTTAAACATGAATTGCAGGGATTTCCTCCCACCCTCAGCTCTATAAGGTGCTGCCTGACAATTTGCATCCCGAACAAAGTTTCCCAGTGATGCTAATGCTGCTAGTTCAGAATGCACTTTGAGAAGTGCTGACCTAACTGTTAGCTGGTTAAACTGATTTCCATGGGTTGTTGAATGACTAGTGGCTTTCGCCTTTCCTGAAGGCAGGAAGCGAATAGAAATGTCACTGCCCTGAATGAGGAATGGAGGAGTCATGGCTTGACAAGCAGCACAAGGTAGGGTAGGAACTAAATGTAGGCTGGGAGTTTGGAGTGATGGAAAGCAATGTGAGACTGCTGGGAGGCTGTGTGAATGGATACAAATGTATGATAGACTCTAGAAATGTGCATGGGTGGCCCTCAAAGTCAAGCTCACCCACAGGGTGTTTTAACCTAGAGCCAGGCATGTAGTGATTTGGGTCAAGGAGGACAGTGGAGATCAGTGTCCATTGTTTCTCTATTGTCCTTCTTGCTTTGCTTGTTAAGTTTCATTGATTGGATAGCTGTGTGAGGTCCTGAATCTCCAAAGTTCTCCTTTGATGGAACTCAGGCTTCTGAAATGACAAGAAAGGTAACACAATGCCACTTCCAGAGAAGTCCTCTGTGGTGCAGATTTGGGGTGATCACCTGGTTGGGGGAGTATTGTAATAACAATTTCATAGATGGGAGGATTCTTCCTCACCTCCCAGCTGTTTGCTCTAATCCTGGGATGTAGTTCATAAGCCTCTACCCTTCTATCTCAGCAACAATGAGGTCATCTCTGGATCCAAAATAATTCTGAGCTTTCTAATTAGAGAATTTCAAGGCAGGCAGGAAGAAAAGTACTTCCATTTCCCTCTGATATGGTCAAATTTTATTTCTATTGATGGCTTAGACTCTAGTATCCTGTCTCATCAGAAGCTAGAAATCTGAAAGTAAGGACTCTGAAGCCACCAGGATGATTTTAAATTCAAATAAACTTCTTAGACAAAAATGGGACATGTTGGTATAGGCATCAGGAGAAATGAAGACTGACAGTTTAATTTCTCTAAATACTGTAAGCAAAATGATGTCAGCTCCATTGACTGGTAGGGTTGCCTGGTTGAGCGTAATGGACTGTGGTGGAGAAATACAATATTAAAACATATCTTTATAAGATTTTACATGGGGCAATTGGGAGGGACACTTCTGGGTGAGTATTCCAGGTTTTGTTTGTTTTGTTTTTTCTTTTTGCCCTGATCCCTGTCTTTACAGCAGGCTGAAATGGGTTGAGTTATTTACCACTGCCTAAAACCCTAAAATGACCCTTTCTGTTTATCAAAGTGGCCCTTGTGTCTTCTGTACATCACTACTCATACAGTCTTCCAAAAGTGACAGTTACATATAAAGGGCTCATGCCTTCTCCATTTAGAGGCATCTCAATTTACAGTCTATCAAACACTTGAGTTTGAGCTGCAAGAGATCTGACATTATTGAAATAGACCAAAGATACATGCCATGTCTAAGTTTTATTTTCAAGACAAAGATTGCAATCTTGGAATTAGTTTTATAGGCCAAATTTTCTTTAAACAGAGAGCAGCATCAGTTCTGCAGGCAGAACACTGGAGTCTACCTGGTGAGAGAAGATGACAAAGTTAGGAAAGTCAGGCATTTTAAGCTTGTATTTAAGTAAGTTTGAGGATAATTAGAAGAAGAACTTTATGCTGTGAATGAAGTCATCTGGGGGATGGGAGGCAGAATCATCTATAAAATAATTTTTTAAATTTCTGTTTTATTTTGGGATATCTACCTTAAAATTTATACAACTGCCCTTCAACCCAGGTACACTACACACTGTGATGATAATAACAATTATAACAGGGATTAAGCTAAGGGCTTTACCTATGTTAACTCTAATATTTGCATAGCAGACAATCTATCATAATGAATAAGTAATGACAGTGAGGAGAAATTAATTTCTTATACAAGGGGAAACACATGTTTATAACATTAACTATGACGTTAGTGTTGTTGAAATGAATTTCGAAGCCCAAGATGGAGCTGCATGTGCCCAGGGTGCCATGTCAGCAAACTGAAACTTAGCTAAGTCTCACGTCCCTGTAAATGCTCCACACTGAGCCTCCTGCATGTTCGGTAGCCACTCAGTAATGCAATAGGCTCCTTCCTTCAGTTTCTCTAGCTCCTGCCCCCTTCCTCCCTCCCTCCCTCCCTCTCTCCTTCTCATTTTCTTCCTTGCTCTCTTGGTTTAGACCATTAGTCCCTTCACAGAATGATAGAATTTCCCTAATCCCTTCAAATGAAGAAGCTGAAAGAGTGAGAAAAAATAAACTTCCAAAGGGATGAATTTTATTTCAGGTTATACAAGTTAAATTGGATTTTAATGCTTATAGTGTAAGGAAAATACTTGCAGTTTTGCCATCTGGAATGGCAGAGGTGTGAAACAATGAAAATAGACTGTGTTCGTAGGTGTGGGGGAAACGATGGTGTTTGGGAGGGGCTATTTTCTGCCTGAGCTAGAGTGAGAGAAATTATAAAGGGTTGCCTCAACCCTTTATTCTGTAGCTGAATGCCATTTATTATTCACTGTGCCTTCCAGGCATGATGTGGCTGAAGCCAGGACTCCATGGATGATTTCTGCAGCCACAAATCTGAACTTGAGGCTAGTTGAGTCAGGGACTTTTGGGAGGAGAAGGGATGCTTTTCCAAGGCTGACATATCAGAAAATTGGAGCATTCTTTACAAATATCTTTCTCATAACATGGAATGTTTGCCTTTGTTTCTGGCTTGACAGAAAAGGAGAGAACAATGGAGAGGAAGGAAAAGAGTTGCAACATGAAGAAATCATTTTCAATCCTGTGATAACCTGGCTGTCTTTGAAGTCTGAGTGTAAATTCTAGTTATCCCCTTTGTAATCTGAATCTACATATTTATCCCTAACAAACAGATGGCAATGTCCTGAGAAGTTCAGGGAGTTATTTCTTTTTGAACAGGTGAGCTAGTTCCTAATGGAAATCTTTTCTCATTTGCATTGGAGTGATGGTAGTCATGTTTGACTCTGACTCCCCACTACCTGTTATGCTGTAATAAACAGTAAATGTTTATTAAGTTAGTAAATGAATGTACTGACTAGTTATTTAATCGTTTGTTAGTATCCTATTGCTGTGTAACCAATTACTGCAAACAGTGATTTAGACAACACCCATTTATTATCTTACAATTTCTATGGATTAGGAGTCCAGGTACATGTTGGCTGGGTACTTTGCTCAGGGAATCACCAGCCTGAAATCAAGATGTTGGCCAGGGAATCAGTTCTCATCTGAGGCTCGGGATCCTTTTCCAAGGTCACAGATTGTTGGCAAAGTGCATTGCCTTGCAGCTCTATTACTAAGATCCTGTTTTCTTGCTAACTGTCAACCAGGGGTAGCTCTCAGCTCCTGGAAGTTGACCTCAATTTCTTGCCTCAACAACCTTGCCTCCATAGGTAGTTCACAACAAGGCCACTTGCTTTCTTCCAGTCAGCAGGATTGCATCTCTCTGACTTCTTAATTCCTCTCTAGTCTGCTAGGAGGAGGTAATATAATATAACATAATAATGGGAGTGACTATTCTATCTCCATATGCCGTGTATAAAATAACCGAATCAAGGCAGTAACTGTCCATCATATTCACAGGTTCTGCCTCAGAAGGGAAGAGGACTGTATAAAGGGTTGGGGAACTTGGGGCCATCTGAGAATTCTGCTTACCACAGGTGGGAGATACCCATCCTCTTTTGTGATGAAAAATATGTATTTGATTTATGCATGAATTTCATGCGGCTTGTTTAAGATATGGCCAGGTTTGAATCAGCCATTGTGGTTAGTCTACTTCTTACATTTTCAAAAAGTTCTCTTTGTCATTAGTATGGCAATAATTAGTAAAAATATTACTAGTAGCTTTACTAATTTAGTAAAAATTATCACCTTGCCCTATGGCACAGAAGACGCAGGCCAAACTTACCCAAATTTGCACTGGTCGTTTGGTTTCTCAGATAGTTCTATTCTTGGTCACAGGGAAGACACCTTCATACTGATCTTTTTGTTTGTTTGTTTTATTACCTGCTGAATTTTGGTAATCCTTTGGTAGAGAAATAAACTGTTCACATCACACACAGACACACACAAACACACACACACAGCTTTGCCATCTGTGGTCTTCCCACGTGGCCCCAAACCTTTATCACTATTCACTGGACATTGACTGATCATCGGAACCAAGATAAGACAGCAAGGTTCCCTTGGAAATAGAATTTAATAAGTATACTTTGTGGAGAGGTCCCCATGTAGTCATGCATGTACCAGCCAGCATGAGAAACACACACTTAGATAAAAATAGTCCTTTCTACAGAGACAAGCATAAAATGCCTAATTTTATGGGGAGAACAACACCAGACTTCATTAGTAGTAATATGTAAGTTGACATTCTCAGAACTTTTTTCAGTGTAGATTTTTATCAAACCTAGGGAATTGTTGGTCTGTTACTGAAAGTAAGGGCCACTGGAAAAGTAGAAAGTAGCCTGGAAAGAGAATCTATACAGCATCATACCACTTGGTCCAGTCCTCCAAAGATATGATTTCTTGGAGGAGCTGAGGCCAGGCCATGTTCTTCCTCCAGTTTGTTCACCCTGACTTGGGAATTATTTGGAAACCTTCAAGTTCACCTCTTTATGTTTGTCCCTAGTGGCAATATAGTCTAACGTTCCCAAGGTAGACACAATGATAATAATCAAAACTTCTGAGAGATGACATAAGGCATAAAATAAAATGTACTTCTCTCTTCTAGAATAGAAGCTACAGAGGGAAAAATGCAATGAGAGAGATATTGTTTGTTGGACTAAAATAATTCGAAGTCATAGGTACAAGAGTCGAGGGAGACTCAGGTATATCAAAATTCTGGAGATCTAATGTCCAGATTTCCAAATTGACTGAGGCATGTACGATATAAAAGCATCCAGAGCTATATAAAAGTGTTAGTTAAGCCATTATAGGTATTCTGAACCTATTGGTGGTCAATTTTCAAGAGAAAAAATCATACCCTGAAAAATGGAATTTTACTACTGATACATAATACCTTAAATAACAATTTTTTGTACGTGCAATATCATTTATTATTTGTTTGCATTATGGATAGTTAATTTCATTTTATCCTTTGAAGACATTTGCCTTAATTATTTGGGTAAATTTGAACAGACAGTCAAATAATAGGTGTTACCTAGAAACAAGAATTAAAAGTCATTTGACATAAGCTTGTAACTTGGTTAATGTGGAGATTTTTCAACACAGTAATGTTTGGTCACTTCACTGATAATAAAATTATTGTTGTTTGCATTTTGAACTCCTCTTGTTTAAAATGAAATAGATTTTTGATAATCTAGGTTTGGTACCTCTGGTTTTTTGATGAATATCTGTGCTTGTGATATTTAAGAAAAAGCATCCAGTTAAGGATAAGAATAGGGTGAGAAGGAGGAAACAGATATGCCTAATAACCTTCAGAGCACTTTAAACTTTTCAAAGACATTCACATGTTAATATTTTTTGAGTACACACACTCTGTAGGAATATAGGGCAGTCATTTTAAGTATAAGACAAAGATGTTTAGAGAAAGTAACAACTTGCCAAAGATCATGTTACGAGTAAATGAACAGAAACAGGAATTCATATTTTATTCAGACATTACTACTCTTAGATAATTCTATAGAACTGCGTCCCATCAATATTAAAAATCACCTAGACCAGCCATTTATTACACAATTCTATGGAATGTGTAATATGTTCCATATAACACGACTAATGTGTGGCCGACTTAGAATTTCAAAAATGGACTTAGACTGAAAGGCAGAAAATCTTCATTCATTACACTGAATTGCTATTGCAAAATTATTCCATATCATTACAGAAGGTTTTAAAAATTAAGCTCACAGGGCTTCCCTGGTGGCGCAGTGGTTGAGAGTCCGCCTGCCGATGCAGGGGACACGGGTTCGTGCCCCGGTCTGGGAAGATCCCACATGCCTCGGAGCGGCTAGACCTGTGAACCATGGCCGCTGAGCCTGCTTGTCCAGAGCCTGTGCTCTGCAACGGGAGAGGCCACAACAGTGAGAGGCCCGCGTACCGCCAAAAAAAAAAAAAATTAAACTCACAACTGATGTTGCCTTGAAAATCTGGCATTCATCAGTGCACAGACTTGCTATTAGCTCAGCTTTGGCTCATTAAACATCTTGAATTTGAAACAAATTGTTTAAGATGCAAACGTGTGAAATCAGTGTATTGATTAAACATGACTCATGACATAAAACAAAACTTTATCTCTCACTGTTCCTTTAAAATGTTTAAGATCAGATATTTCTCTGGCCCTGAGTGAAAATTCCCCAGGTCCATGACTGTTTTCTTTTTTTTCGGTACGTGGGCCTCTCACTGTTGTGGCCTCTCCCGTTGCAGAGCACAGGCTCCGGACGCTCAGGTCCAGCGGCCATGGCTCACGGGCCCAGCCGCTCCGCGGCACGCGGGATCCTCCTGGACCGGGGCATGAACCCACGTCCCCCGCATCGGCAGGCGGACTCCCAACCACTGGGCCACCAGGGAAGCCCAGGTCCAGGACTTTTATGTTCACTTTTTGGTAAGAGGGAATCCTACTTTAAGTCACAAAGCAATCTCACATCAGAAATTAGGATGTCCAATCCAATTTTAATCAAAAGTTTGAACTTAATTTAGCATTGAAATATGTCTCTGCCCCCAGTTATAGACTATGTCAACTCAAAACCCACAGTGAGAAAGGGACTTCTATTCTGCCACTGTCATGACCACTTTTCAACTTATACAGATATACTCTGTTGGAATAGAATGGCCCCAAATCTACTGCATCTGCCTTCAATTAACCTCATTCATCTTTGGATAAGTTCCTTGAAGTTAGATGGGTAGAACCCAGCTTAACCAAAGAAGGTTAGATACCTTCTTTGCTGACATGGCCTGTCACTATTCCTTAGAGAAACATTTGGAAGGATACCCATTTATCTTGCTGTGCCTCCTCAAGCTGATGATCCCAAATAACTTATAATGAACAATTTGGGTGTTCCAATTCATTCTTTTCATTTATACCTTTTAGAGTTGGCTTTTTGAATTCAATACATCGTGTTCTTTTTAACCTGGGCTAGTGTGTCAGAGAACTGTATGGGTTGGTTGAGGATGATCCATTTCAAGACCAATGTATGAAATGACAAGACTAAAAGTATGTTGAATGATTTCAAGACTATGTGATCTAATAATTTTAAGACTTTGCCATAAAAGGAATATTCTAGAAAATCTCATAAAGTTGAGTTTCCTGGATGTGTAAAGTTTTTCTATAAATTTAGAAAGTTTTCTGTCATAATTTCTTTGAATATTTCATTTGCTCCTCTCTCTGACTCCTCCTTCTAGTTCTCTTTTACATATATGTCCAGAGAGTTAGTTTCCCACATTTTTCTAAGGCTCTGTTCATTTTTCTTCATTCTTCTTTTTCTCTCTGTTCTTTGAATTGCATCATCTCCATAGGTCTATCTAAAGTTTTTCAGTGCTTTCTTTTGTCAGTTCAAATCTACCATTGTGCCCTCTAGTGAATTTTTATTTTAATTATATGTACTTTCCAACTTCAAAATTTCCATTTGGGTCTTTTTTATAATTTCTATCTCTTTTTTTATATTGACTATTTGATAAGATATTGTCATTATTCCATTTTTTAACTTTAATTACAGTTTCCTTTAATTCTTTAAGCATATTTATAATGACTACTTTTAAGTCTGTTAAATATGACATTTGATTGCTCCCACAGGCAGTTTCCGTAATCTGTTGTTTTTGTTGTTCTTTTTTTGTTTGTTTGCTTCTGGTGTATGGATCATACTTTTCTGTCTCTTTGCTTGTCTCTCTTTTTTTTTTTTTGGAATTGGACATTTTGGATAATATATTGTAGCAATTCTATGCACTACTCATAGAATTTCCAGCAATTCTATGCACTACTGCTTATTATTTCCTTGTTTGTTTAGTGATGGTCTGAATTATTTTAGTGTAAACTATCAGCCCACCTCACCCCTGCTCATAAACACACACATACACCACACACACACGGTGTGAAGCTCTGATTTTGCTCCTCAGGGGACACAGACCTGGATATGACCACAGTCAGCCTAGGATGACAATGATCATGGTGGATCTCTGGTTGGCTGTCTGTTTTCCTGATCACACACAGCTGTTAGCTCCATTAATTCTGGCCAATTGTTCTGTTGTTTTCAACAATGCCTTGGGTCATAAATTCCTTTACAGACTAATCCAATCAAATTGGGACTCCTTTGAAGGGACAGTTCCTGAGGTCAGGGTTTGATATTTGTCCCTCCCAAGAGAGATATTCCCAGCTGGTACTGTCCTTATTTCTCTCCACTGAAATGAGGACAATCACAAACTCCCATGCAGCCTTTATCACCAATGAATCTATTGATCTTTTCCCAATTACCTTTCATCATAATTTGTACTGATTTTCAGAGTGCCCTTAGGCTTGAACTTCTCCGTACTTCATTGCAATTGAAATCAGTTCCTTAGGGGTTGGAGATAGGATTGGAGCTCTCTGTTCTCTGGCCTGCCTCTCCCTGTGAGGCAAAATATCTGAACCACTGGTCTAGTTCTGGAGGTGGGGACAATGGTTGGCTTTTTTATGAGTGAAATTCCACCTTGAGTTTCTGAATGCTCAGTTGATATGGGGTGGGGAATACTAGCCCCAGATCTCCTCAGATCACCACCTTCACTGAGGAACTCCCACCTTAAGAACCCATTCTTTCTAGTATCTTCACAATTTTTTCTGTAAATCTACAACTGTACTAAAGTAGTTTAATTTTTAAATGTGCTGAAAAAAAATTGCCCGGCCTCAATGAATTCCCATAAATGAATCTCTTGGACCACCTCTTTAAGTAATCTAAGGAAATGTATTTGGAAGATAGGGAAAAGTAATGTTTATATGGAGGAAAAAAAATCCAAATCATCTGTATCCTCACCAGGTTTCAGTCTGGATATCCATTCTTTTCTGCTAGGAGGATGACAAACATCTAGGGCTAGAATATTAAGAACACTTTCAAAATCAACGTTAGTCCTTACCCTTCAAAGTTGTTTATGCCCTCTTTCCTCTTTGCTTTATCCAGCTCTGTATTTTTATAGGGACTTACTTGTATTTTGACATTTTAATCTGGTTTTCCACCTGTGGAATAATTTTCACACTCTTATCATGGCTAGAAAGGAGTTAGGAAGGTTTGTAGAAAAGATACTAAACAAATGCTTCTGCAAATTCTGAAACCAGAATTTGTGAGAGAAGAGAGAAACAACTATTCTGGTCTTTAACAAATAGCATTTGTGGTTTGGGAAGGGAAGAGGACCACAGGTTTCTTTCTCCCATATACAAACCACAACTGGTGGGCATGTTGCTTTATTAGTAGGGTACAGGTCAGTTTTCCAAGAATAAGTCCTTACTTATGGGTTTTAAAGACATTTTTGGAAGAATATTCCAGGCTTTTTTAATGAGTGAACTAAGCTACCATTTAGGACGCTCTCTTGTTCATGAAACACTGAAATTTAATGGCTGAGATGGCTGCTTTGCTTGATTTTGCACCTGTTTTAGATTGTTTTAAGGAATAACTCAGAAGATTCTTCTAAAAACACATCTCACAAAAGAGCTTGTGTACAAGAACCTTCCATTAAACATGTTAGAAAAGGTTTAATTATTAATGAGTAAGAGTTACATTGTTATCTTCAAAGTGGCCCCATCACAGATCCAGACATTATATTTTTCAATGAAGTTACCATGGAAGAAACAAAATTTATATTTAGAAGAGGAACTTTTACATTTTGTTATAATAGCTATTATCTTTCTGGCACTCATTTATTGCATGTTGAGTACCTACATGTGCATACAGGAGTATTACTAGTTTTGTGAAGACTGCAAAGGAATCTGAAGACATTTAACCCTTCTAGAAATAAACTGTCTACTTGAAAAGGTTTGGATTTTAAGAAGTACTTTGCAATTTTCAGTCATTTTTCCTCCCTAAAATCTCCGTTTGAACTTTATAATAGCAGCAGCAGGAGAGCTGGCTTGGTAGATATTATAGTCATACAACTGAAGAATTCTAGTCTCTCACAAGGTTGTAAAGGTCATTTAATCCAAACCTTTTATTATTTTATTTTATATTTTTAACATCTTTATTGGAGTATAATTGCTTTACAATGGTGTGTTAGTTTCTGCTTTATAACAAAGTGAGTCAGGTATAGATATACCTATATCCCCATATCTTTTCCCTCTTGCATCTCCCTCCCTCCCACCCTCCCTGTCCCACCCCTCTAGGTGGTCACAAGGCACTGAACTGATCTCCCTGTGCTATGCGGCTGCTTCCCACTAGCTATCGGTTTTACATTTGGTAGTGTATATATGTCCATGCCACTGTTTCACTTTGTCCCAGGCTTCCCCTTCCCCCTCCCCGTGTCCTCAAGTCCATTCTCTAGTAGGTCTGTGTCTTTATTCCCGTCCTGTCCCTAGGTTCTTATCATACCAATTTTTTTTTTTCATTTTAAAACAGTACCAGATGACAAAATATTGCAAAAATGAAATTCTTCTATACCTTTTGTTTAGCTGCCACACATATAAACATCTTATATAACCTCAGTGGAATTTCAAAACTGGGAAATTAAATGTGATATGGTACTGTCAACTGATTTTTAGAACTTATTTAAATTTTTCCAATTGATCCACTAATGTCCTTTTCCTAGGCTAGGATCCAATCCAGGATCACACCTTCTGTTTCCTTTTTTTAAAAAATAAATAATTATTATTATCATTTCGGCTGCGTTGGGTCTTCGTTGCTGCGCACGGGCTTTCTCTAGTTGTGGCGAGCAGGGGCTACTCTCCTTTGCAGTGCGTGGGCTTCTCATTGAGGTGGCTTCTCTTGTTGTGGAGCATGGGCTTTAGGCACGCGGGCTTCAGTAGTTGTGGCATGTGGTCTCAGTAGTTGTGGCTCGTGGGCTCTAGAGCGCAGGCTCAGTAGTTGTGGTGCATGGGCTTAGTTGCTCCACGGCATGTGGGATCTTCCCGGCAGGGATCGAACCCGTGTCCCTTGCATTGGCAGGCAGATTCTTAACCACTGCGCCACCAGGGAAATCCGACTGTTTCCTTGTTTCTTAAACCTTCTCTAATTAAGGGCAGTTCCTCAGTTTCTTTGTCCTTCACGATGTTGGTATTTTTTAATTGTACTGGTTCCTTATTTTGTAGAATGTTCTCATTTGTAACCCATTCATTTTCAAGATTAAGCAACCAAATGTGGTTATTCCCTGAGATCTCACAGAAATTAGTGGCAGAGCACCTTGTACACAAATAAAAGACTGCTAATTTTATGGAGAGTTCATCCCAAGGTTTCAGAAAGCATGTCTTCCTGCCAGAAGGGTGAGAGTTGATACGAGTAAATTGTATCAACAATTTGTATAGTATATGTAAATTATATATATACTAGATTATTGATTTCCTATGGAGTCTTGGGTTTTATGCTAAGCCCTGGGACTATAATAGTGTGCAAAAACCAAAACGGTCTCAAGCCCACAGTTTTAGGTTCTTTTTGAGTCCCCCCAGGACTTTGTAGTGTTCTGGAGGACATGGAAGTGTATGCCTATGTAAACACAAAGAACATTCAGAACATGGCTAGCCGCAAATTGCTCTTTCAAATGAGATTATGCAAAAAGACTGGTTTTAGACAGAATGAGTTTTATAGAAGGTGAAGGGGAGTAAAGCATGGCGACTGATGGAGAAACCCCTAAATACAAATACCATCACCATCATCGGAGAGATGGAGGGACAGGTAGGTAAGTAGGTGGTCGGTGGGTGGGTAGGTAGGTAGATAGATAGATAGGAAGAAGAACTAATATATCTATGTTTATCTGTATTTATAGATATATCTAACGCAGATCAATCTGTTGATCTATCACACACACACACAACCCCACCGCATGTCCTCTAGTACCCTCCTGGCGTCTCTCCCAGGCCAAGACACATTGGCTGTGCTCTGGGTTAGATCGAGGTGCCAATTCACAGAGACAAAGGGGCAAAAGTAGGACTCCCTCAATCCCTCTCTTCCCAAAGACACTGGTGAGAGTTCTGACAGTTGAGGAAATCTGGGCAACTTGCAAAGAGAACAGAAGGAAGAGAACAAAAGAAGAGCAAAGCGAGAGGCAGCGTGCGGGAGAGGGAGGGTCGGCAGTGCTTGCCGGGGGTCTCCGCCAGCAGCCGTGCCCTCTCGGAGTGCGTGCCCCGCCCCTTGTGGCCCCACGCGTGGGCTCCGCAGGCGGCCGCGCCCGGGTCTCCGAGACTCCAGCCCGCGTGGTGGCGCCTTGCTCCTCGTCGGGGCCGCCACCTGCTCGTCAACGCCTCCGCCAGCCCCCACAGCGGCCCAACTTGACTGGAGTTGGGGTCCTGAGCGCCTGCCCCCTACAGCCGGCCGGCGGAGAGCCCCGCCCCGCCATCCCAGGTCCGAGACCCCTTTCCGCTCTCGCGATGGGAAAAGTTGGCGCCGGGGGCGGCTCCTCAGCCGGGCTGAGCGCGCTCCTCGAGGGCGTGGGGCTCGCGATTCTCCAGGTACCGGGTGCCTGTGGCAGCGGCTCCTGCTGGTTCCTGTGGTACCGGAGTCCCGACCCCGGGGATCCCCTCACCCGTCGCCGCGAGGACGGGCTCCTACCATCCCGTTCCCTTCCCGAGCGGGGCGCCGTGAGCAGGTGCAGATGGAGCGGCAGTAGCCGCCCCTGGGGACTTCGGGCAGCCGGAGCGTAGGCTCCGGAGCGAGGAGAAGAGAAGTCGCAGACTTCAGGGATGGAGGCGCGGAGGCTGACAGCCAGCCTGGGAGCGGTGGCAGGGGCTCCACCACACAAAGGCTGCTTCGTTGTCCTGACCGCCCCAGCCGGTGAGTAGAGAAGTGCTGAGGGGGCGGGTCGAAGAGGTGAAGGGCGAGGGGTGGTGGGCTTTAAAGGGGGCTGGAGAAGCAGGTGTGAGGCTTCTGACTGGGGGAGTGTGCAAAATGGAGCCTCTGCCCACCTTCCTGAGGAACTCTATCACCTCAGAACGTGCCAGCGTCCCCCCCTCAGGGACTTCCATCTTCTGCTCCCAGCACCAACCCTGAGAGAGACTGCCGAGTTAGCACCTAAATCCTACTTCCTGTCACAATGGCCGGTGGAGTCGAAGACCAGGCAAAGAGTAGGATATTATTAAGTATTTGGAGTGAGGGGGTCATAGGGTTAGCTTTTAGGGCAGTCCGACATTCCCTGGAGTGATTTCCCCTTTACTTGCTACAAGCTTACTTATGTCTCTAGTTAAAGATGTATTTATAGGCTCGATGAAAGGGGATGAGAACTGACATGGGCAATCATTGCCGTTTAGTGCCATTCTTATTTCTTGGCATTTAGGGGTTGCAAGTTACAGAGAGAACCTGTATCACCTTCTGAAGGCCCCAGCGTGTGTGTGTGTGTGTGTGTGTGTGTGTGTGTGTGCGCGCGTGTGTGTGTGTGTGGAGCCGAGGCTTTGTAATTTGTGCATTCTTGATTGTTCTCCAGTGTGATCCAATCCTAGAAACATCAATACCCCAGTGATAACAGCCCCTGATCTCCACCACTGCCTGACTTCCTGCAGTGAAGAGCACACACAAAAAATCGACCTTTTCTTATGAGGTGAAAGGGATTAACAGATTGCAGGAGGCTGACACTTAGGGACAGGGGGTATGTGATGGGCTTCTGCTGGACACAGAGAGGTCATTGAGGGTGAAAGTGGGTGATTTGGGGCCATGCCAGGAGAGGTTTTAGATTTGAGGTAATAAATGGGCACCTCTTTAATCTGTCAAAGCTGTCAACAGTGAACGGGGAAACTCTTATTGGCAGAAATAGTAAAACAATAGCTTTTCTGGTTATGATTAGAGACCATTTAAAAAGTGTGTGAAAGTTCTCTAGGCTACCGTAAAGCAGATATTGAGAAATTACGACCAACAATAGACAAAAAGTAAACACATGTATAGAGAAGTGGGGATTCAGTCAGGAAACTGAGCGTTTACTCTTTGGAATATGCGCAGGTTATCCAGCCCAGCTACTTCTACCGTGCCTTCATTTATGAAGGAATCTCCAGAAACTGTCCCAGAGACATAGCATTGAGTTGTGCTCGTTGTTAGCTTTTGAAATAAATGTTTTGAACATTTTAGAATAAATATCTGCTCATTAGGAATTCTGCTGGTACATAGGTATAGATAGTATTGATGCAAATCATGATACCAGCACTCAGTACTGACAGCCCTATCCCAAGAGCAATCACCTGACCTAATGTCTGGCATTGAGGACACAGTTTCTGGTTCGTATGTTGTTCATATACAAGTTTACTAAAATAATTGCGGTAGATATTCTCTCCATCAAGCTCCTGGAGACCTTTGCCCTCACTCCCTTCTTTAATAATCGCATCTTTAATATCATTATCTCTAAAATTATTCATCCCATTTAAATTTGAATTTCTAAAACTTTTGCACTTCTTCAGTTAGTTCCTTCAGAATTTCTGGCTTTAAAGGGAAGATTCAGACACATCAAAGGACTCTGAAAAAGAAACATATGCTGTTATTTAAGCTGCAGAGTATCCCTTACCTAGTCCTGAAAGATTTTGTGTAGAATAAGACAGAAAAAATACATCTTTGGCAAACCAGATGCTTGTTCATTTAAGAAATGACTGAAATGTATTGACAGATTTTGTGTGTGTGTGTGTGTTACATGCATGCTCATATATATGTTTGTACTTATAAGCCAAATAATGACAGTGTGGGTCAAATCATGGATGGGTGGCATGTGGTAGTCCAGTAAGGCTACTTATTGTAATAAATAATACGAGTGGTGACTATTAATGTTTGAGCACCCAAAATTTGCTAATTAGTGAGCTTTCTTTCTTGTCTGAAGTCTTCCATTTCTTAATGCCAACCCCCAACACACACACCTTTTTTAGTACGTGTGTACATGTCCTCATAAACAGAACTAATCAGTTTCATCTAGCCAAATTTATCTGTCTGAGCATGATGGAGAAAGTAACGTTTAAAGTTATTATTTTTGTCAATTGGAGTATGGGGAATCAGAGGAAACAGAGGTGACTTGAAATAGAAAACAAGAATGGAGATTTGAATTCTAGTCCTAATTATCATATACCATCAGCAAGTCGATATAATGATTTGAGTTTGAATTTCTTCATCTGTAAATTGGTGTCCATGCCAGTCGGGATTAGTTGACAGAATCACGTATATTGATACAGATAAAAAGGGCATTGTTGGGCTTCCCTGGTGGCGCAGTAGTTGAGAGTCCACCTGCCGATGCAGGGGACACGGGTTCGTGCCCCGGTCCGGGAAGATCCCACATGCCGCGGAGCGGCATGAGCCATGGCCGCTGAGCCTGCGCGTCCGGAGCCTGTGCTCCGCAACGGGAGAGACCACAACAGTGCGAGGCCCGTGTACCGCAAAAAAAAAAAAAAAAAAAGGGCATTGTTGTAAAGTCATATACACGTGTGTGTCACTGCCATTCCTAACACTTTTTTCTCTTAAATCATTAAGAGGAACAGTTCATCAACCCTAAATCTGAAGACAAAGTCAGAAATTCATAATTTGCCACTTAGATTTCCTCCCCCAGAAAGAGGTGGGATGCAGGCACCACACATCTTTTGGACCTGTCTGATGTTTAGCTAAAAGCCAAGGCTAAGGAAGACTAATGATTATAATAACACCTGAGTTAAAAATATTAATTTATGGTAATTATAGGCTACCCATATAACTTGTCAAGAATTCTGAGTGGCTTCTTTGCCTCCCTCTCTTTCCTTCCTGTCTCCTTCCTGCTTGGAGCAGCCATTGGTAGATGTAATTTTTGCTGTGCACATGATGAGACCTTTCCCTTTTCTATGAGTGTGTGTTTGTGTGTTCAGAGGAATTCCCAAAATTGGAGAGCCATTATTTAAACCCAGGTACTGATATTTGCATCCTTGTCATACAGGACAGCCCTTCTTGATGGAAATGTGTGCAAGATCTGGACCAAATGAGGGAATCCCATGGCATCAAGGATTCTGAGTGCAGATAATTTGTCAGGGGAAGAACATGCTGCTTCTGCACAACTTATTTTATACCTGATCTAATTTTATAGGATGATATTTACTGTCTTGTGTGTGTGTGTGTGTGTGTTATTTTTTCTTCATATGAGTTCCAAAATGGTAACCAGCATTAGCTCATTAATCCCTATGAAATTCTTATTAGGTAGGTAGTAAGCATTAATATCTCTTTCTCACATTTTTACGCTGCATATAATTGAAATATTTTGTTTTCTCACCCCCATCTCTTTCTTACTGGCAGTGTTTCTCAAAAACAGTCATCTGCAATATGCTGTTTAACTTACATCATTATGATGGTATTAATGCTGCATGTATCAGATGCTGCATGACTGTCTGATTGTTTGACATTGCATGTCTTCTCCTTCTGATATTTTTAGACCTGAGATGTAACCACACAACCTTGGTAATTAAGCTAGGTCATTTTTTGTTTTGGGGGTTTGGGGAGTTTTTTTGGTAAAATGCTTTATTGTCATCATTTATTTAATTGTCACAATAATCTTGTGAGGGACACATTGTCACACCCATTACACAGATCAGCAAACAGGTTAAGAAAGGGTAAGTAACTTGGCTAAGGTGTTAGGGAGGGTGAGGAACAGAGCATAATTTGGAACATGCTTTGATCTGACTCCAAAATCTATCCTTGCCTTACAGATTTTAATGTAGAACTTAGAAATCAGGACCTTTTAAGATTGTAAAATTATTTATCTTGAGTGGATTTCAGAGGAGGTTGAGAAGAGGTAAATCCTGGTTAGGGAAGCTCTACCTCCTTGTGAAAAAGGAATGTTTTTAACATGTGCCTGTCACATTTCATTCCTTAGTTCCAAAAGTGACTGCATTGTTCCCCCACTTCATCTTTAGAGAGTCTTAAAATGAACAGTTGGGTGATATATTGAGCATAGGGTCACAGGCAGATTTTGAGATCTGGTCTTGTTTAATACATTTCTGAGTTAACAACAAAATCTGATTTTATTTTGACATTGGCTGTGAAAACTGGGTTTAGTGATCATTTGTGTAAGATCTTTTCACCTGACCTTTTTCTTTTTTAATAAATTTATTTGTTTTATTTATTTTTGGCTGCATTGGGTCCTTGTTGCTATCCATGGGCTTTTCTCTAGTTGCAGAGAGCAGGGGCTACTCTTCTTTGCCGTGTGCAGGCTTCTCATTGAGGTGGCTTCTCTTGTTGCGGAGCACGGGCTCTAGGTGTGCGGGCTTCAGTAGTTGTGGCATGCGGGCTCAGTAGTTGTGGCTCACAGGCTCTAGAGTGCAGGCTCAGTAGTTGTGGCACATGGGCTTAGTTGCTCCACAGCATGTGGGCTCTAACTGGACCAGGGCTCGAACCCGTGTTCCCTGCATTGGCAGGCGGATTCTTAACCACTGTACCACCAGGGAAGCCCTCTCCTGACCTTTTAAATTTTAATAGAATTGGCTTTCTTTAGCAAAACTTTAGCAAACTTATATTTTCCTTTTCTGATCAAGGCTCTGGTCCTGATCAAGAATGCAAATGCAGTGTGGCATGGAAGGCAATTTGCTATTGAGGAAAAAAAGCATAAGATGTGGAGGCAAATGGACTTAGGTTTGAATCTCAGATCTCCTTACTAGCTGTCTTTAATATAGGGAGACTGTCTGCTGTCTGCTTTCTGATGACGCATAGATGGTTGTTTCTCTGTCTGTCCATCCAGGTCTGACACAGTGTTTTAGTGTCTTCAACTTGAGAGGGTTGAACACTTTGTACTTATAAGTCAAGTTCTGGGGAAATAAAGGTGACACATTGATCTATGCCCTTGAGAGTGATCAAATCTTATATTTCACATGATTAGGTGTGTCCCTGTTGTTCATATACATATGTATTTATAGAAATTCCTGAAATCTGAATGCCACTATTTAAATCAGGTACGGGTATTTGCAGTAAGATATAAAGGTGTAGTTGTTTGTTTTACATCATCTTTATGTTGGCAAATGTGGACTCTCTAGCAACAAAATGCATAATTTAAGAATAGAAATTAACCCCTTTTTGAAATTGCTAGTACCATCTAGAAAAGATAATTAAATATTGACTCTGGGAATGATTCACATTTTTAGAATTATGAATAGAGTATAACTGGGCACAAAATACATGGAGTGTCTTCTTTATTTATGATGTTAATAATTGCTAACATTCAGGGAGTACAAACTGTGTGCCAGGGACAAGCCAACAACCTTATATAAATTATCTTATCGACTTTTAATTCTACAGATATTTGCTGAGCACCTAATTTGTTCCAGGCACTGATCAAAAGGTGTGTGTGAAGTGGTACAAAAAGTTATGAACATTCCTATGAGGCAGTAGAAGATCCTTCTCGTCTGATGGCAAAACTGCTGAAGAAGTAAAGGTGAGATGGGAACCTTCTGACTGGGATGGTTGTGAAGGCTCATGGCAAGGGTGATGCTTGCATTGGACCATGAATAGTAGTAAGAACTTTAAAAGGGGAGTTTTGGGCTTCCCTGGTGGCACAGTGGTTGAGAGTCGGCCTGCTGATGCAGGGGACACGGGTTCGTGACCCAGTCTGGGAAGATCCCATATGCCGTGGAGCGGCTGGGCCCGTGAGCCATGGCCGCTGAGCCTGTGCGTCTGGAGCCTGTGCTATGCAATGGGAGAGGCCACAGCAGTGAGAGGCCTGCATACCGCAAAAAAATAAGTAAAATAAATAAATAAATAAAAATAGAAGGGGAGTTTTGAGATGACTCTAAGTACATGGTAGGCAAAAGAACCACAAGAGCAAGTGTGGAGAGGAAAGAGATTACAATTTCTTAATCTGTGACCTCAATTTTGAATGATTATAGATATATTGCATGCCCAATGAGAAACTGAAAATCTATGCCAAGAAAAAAATCTGTGCCATCCCTTAAAGATTTGATTGCCCTTATTTGCACATTTAAATCTCATCTTGGATGTTGTAGCTTTTTTTCTATTATGACTTCTTTCTCAAACACAGTTTTAAAAAAAAAAAAAAATAGACTGTCATTTATTTAGTAAACTCTGTCAGAGACATCCTCAGCCAGGCTGCCCAGACTGCCATGTTGCTTATGTCTTTAAATTTATATGCAAATTCTGTGACCTGCCTTTTTGTGTATCTTAATTATTGTCCTATACCTCTAGAAAGTATGGAGACTACACCTTTGTCTCCAGAGGGGAAAATGGACAAAGAGCATCCCTGCAGTGGCCAAAGGTGATGGCCTGAAAGAAGTGTGAGGAGGAGCCAGACTCCTCAGAATATACTGGTTTCTGCAGAGAGGGGGGCTCTACTCAAATCAGATGGATGCAATAGTTAAAACCTTGGCGAGAAACAGAGGTGAAATCCTGCTGTTCAAGGTTTACAGTGAAAGAACAGAGCTTATTTTAAAGTGTAGGTAGGGATAAAAGGACCTGAATGCTCTTACATGAACTTTTACATGTACATAAAAGGTCTCATATCTGTCTGCTGAGATCTGCTGAATGTTTTTATACTACTTAAATCAGTAACGTACCTTTGCACTGTTCGAAATGACTCACTTTTGAAGAATTTTGTCATGTTACTTCAGTTTTATTTTTATCATAGTCCTAAGAGATTAGAAGGACAGATATGATTATTACCTACTTTTTGTGGGAGATGAGACAGGCGCCACTGGATTACCTGTGTGATTTACACTTCAGTTGTTGGAGGAAGAGGGGCTAAACCTTAGGACACAGCATTCCACTGATCCCTGGACCTGCTCAGGCTTTTTCTGCCGTTGGTTTGAGGCAGAATTTATGTTTTGGCTGAAGCCTGCACTCCTGTCCATCAGGAACCTCAGTGGTTGGGGAGAAGCATGGAGATTGGGCACAGGAGAACCTATACAAATTACATGTGCTGAGCTTTAGAGTAAGTTGCTTGGTCCAGGTTGATTTGTGGGTCATTATTAGCCTTTAAAAAGGGCATATACCCTGAGAAAATCATAATTCAAAAAGAGTCATGTACCACAATGTTCATTGCAGCTCTATTTACAGTAGCCAGGACATGGAAGCAGCCTAAGTGTCCATCGACAGATGAATGGATAAAAAAGATGTGGCACATATATACAATAGAATATTACTCAGCCATAAAAAGGAATGAAATTGAGCTATTTGTAGTGAGGTGGATGGACCTAGAGTCTGTCATACAGAGTGAAGTAAGTCAGAAAGAGAAAAACAAATACCATATGCTAACACATATATATGGAATCTAAAAAAAAAAAAAAAAAGATTCTGAAGAACCTAGGGACAGGACAGGAATAAAGACGCAGAAGTAGAGAATGGACTTGAGGACATGGGGAGGGGGAAGGGGAAACTGGGATGAAGTAAGAGAGTAGCATTGACACATATACACTACCAGATGTAAAATAGATAGCTAGTGGGAAGCAGCCACATAGCACAGGGAGATCAGCTCAGTGCTTTGTGACCACCTAGACCAGTGGGAAAAGGAGGGTGGAAGGGAGATGCAAGAGAGAGGAGATATGGGAACATATGTATATGTATAGCTGATTCACTTGGTTATATGGCAGAAATTAACACACCATTGTAAAGCAATTATACTCCAATAAAGATGTTAAAAGAAAAAGTGACCATGCACAGCATTGCCAAGATTTACTGCAAGCGAGGTGCCATTGCCTGTTGATACAAAGGTTATTTTAAGTGCCCACCATTGTAAATGAGTCATAAGTGCCTTCTTTTGCACTTGTATCTAATTGAGACAGGAAGGGGGGGTGGGGGGGGTTTTACAGACAAAGCATAGAGGAGTTTGCTGAACACTGACAACTCTGCTCCACCCAGATGTGCTATCTACATGGTAACAGAAGCTGACTTTTAACAATAATAAAAATCTCCTGTATCTTTTGAGCAATTCTCTGCAAGCACATTGCAGAATATCACTACGTTATTTAATTGAGACCTCACAACAACCTTGTGAAGTAGGTATTATCTCTGTTCTAATACTGTGGAAACCCGAGGCTCAGAGGAGTTAAGAAAGCTGCCCTAAATTACCTGACCAGTGACACATCCGGGATTTGAGTTATATTCTAACTTTGACACTAAAGTTCTTTCTACTGGATCATGCCGCCCCTGTGTATGGGTTTATTTTGGGGTTCCTTAGAGAAATTTTTAAGTCAGTTCAGAGTGATGGTAGGGAGAAGTCTTGGCATGAGAGGAAAAATCTTAAGTGTGCCCCTTTTCAAGTCACCCTGTTCTCAGGTCCCTGGCCCGTTTTATTCCTTTCATGACCTCCAGTTATCCCTGTGAATGACTCGCATAGTGTCACTAATGTGTATTGTCTCCAGCTTGTTATCCTGGAAGATTTGTGGAAGCTGCCACTTGCTTTCTCCTTGCTGGCTGCTGACCCTAGAAAGGCAGCATGGACACCATGGACACTTGCCTTAAGATAGGGCTACTGAGATATATTATCAGGTATTTGGCGAACAATATTGGGTTGGCCATAAAGTTCGTTCAGGTTCTTCCCAGAGCCAAAGGTTTGAGGGTTCTGGTCACCTTCCCTAACTAGAATGACGGAGGATGTGGAACCCAAACTCATGGTCCATCTGATTCAGGGCTTGCGTATTTGGAAAGTAAAAGGTCTTTGGTTTAGTCCTTCACTTCCTACCACTCTCAATTAGAATTATGAAAAGGGCATTTGTCACCCGGACTTGGAAATTCTGTCTCTAATCTCCACCTGACCTGCCTTGTATTTTGCCCAGTGGGTCGAGGGATTTTGAACTGGGCTCTCTTACTGACAACAAAACTACCTTCAGGTAAGATCCTGAGGCCCCT
Organism: Neophocaena asiaeorientalis asiaeorientalis; assembly: GCF_003031525.2. Classification (NCBI taxonomy): domain Eukaryota; kingdom Metazoa; phylum Chordata; class Mammalia; order Artiodactyla; family Phocoenidae; genus Neophocaena; species Neophocaena asiaeorientalis. Next base: position 9,950,827 of record NW_020185331.1, on the reverse strand, counting down.
GCTTTTAAGTGACTATCCTTTACCCTTTGAATTGTCTTTGTAACATTCGTGGTAAACAATTGACCATATAATTGTAGGTCTATTTATGAATTTCCTATATTGTTAAAATTATCATTGTTTTTCTTAGGGAAAAACACACCATCTTGAGTCCTATTGCTTTACAGGAAATCTTAGTTTCATATAATAAATAAACAAACATATAAAGTTTTATTGGAACACAATCCCATTCATTCATTTTTATGTATCATCTGTTTTTGTGATACATGATGCAACAGCAGAGTTGAGTAGTTGTATTGGGTTGGCCAAAAAGTTCGTTCGAGATTTTCCGTATGGAAAACAGAGGCCATATCTTCTATCTGACCCTTTACAAGAAAAATTTGTTGACCACTGGTCTAGATCATGGGGAGGAGATTTTTAACCATTCCTTTCATATTTGTCTATGCTGTTTTAAAATTTTTTGCCATGTGTGTGTATTCCTTTTGTGATAAAGCTATTAAAACATTTTAAATGATTGTGCTACATACTAAAATGTAGCCTTTGCCCTTGAGGTTGCATATACTGGTGGGAATAGGCAGCTATACAAACAGAAAAATTGCAGTTTAGAGTGATAAGTGCCTAATAAGGATAATAAGAATTGTGAAAAGTACTATGAGGACAAAGATGGGTGGGGAGCCAAGTAATAATCCTCCTGGGAGAAGGAAGGAATGGTTTTATAAGAAATTGGTATTTGAGCTGGCCTTTATTTATCCAGGATTAGGAATTTGCAAAGCAAGGGATGATTGGGAAGAGGAGAGGCTATCTATACCCAGTTTTCCCTCTTTTTTATGAGAATTAGGTCCACCTTAGTGGTTCTTAGTACATGTAACAATATGTGATCGATCATTCTTCCTTTAGACTCTCCTCCATCTCCATGCCATTTGGAACCCAGACTAACAGTTTTTAAATATCATGTTTGATTTCCTTTTTCCTTTTAAGCATTGTGTCTCTGAGTAGACCAAAGAATCTGAGCTCCCAAACAGATAAAGACTCACCTTAAATCTTAAACATTTGCTCTCTCATCTCTTCACAGTAGAATGTCACTAGCATGGTGTGACAGTTTCTGCTTGATATTTGTGATGTTGCTGCTTCTGCACAAGATGGAAATGGGTGATCCTGTCATCTTCTTGGGCCTGTGGCCTGAATCAGTGTGGCTGTTGGGGTGATCATGACAAGTCGGTTGTCATTTTCTGTTAGTGCGGTGTCACTTCCCTAGGTGGTGTGACGGTATGTGATAGAGGGAATGACATCGGCGTATCCACAGTCACCTTGGTATATATGTGTAAATGTGAGGAATGGTGTACCTAAATTAGGTCAGTGCATAGATCATGATTGTAACCTCAACAGCTTTCTCAAAGCTCCTCCTAGAGAAAAAAATTAACTCATAGAGGACTTTACATTTTTTTTTCCCCAAAGACTCCTGTCCATCTCTTCTTTCTACTATGGATATTTTAGTTTTTTAAAGGTAACTGTACAATAAAAAGTATCATCACTGCGCTGCTTGTAGGATTTTCACAAATGAACACACACACAGTGTAGCCAGCACTCATGTCACGGCAGCGTTCCAGAGGCCCCGCTAATACCCTTCGTAGTCAGTTCCCTCCCCTAGGATAACATTTGATATGACTTCAAATAGCATAGGATGGTTTTAATTGCTTTTATACTTCATATACAGTTTATATAAGTGGAATTCAATTCTATGTCCTTTTTTATATCTGGCTTTTTAAAATTCAGCATTATGTTTTTAAATTTCTTCCAAATTGTATTTATTTGTGAATTACCTGAACTCTGTAATTTGAGATTTATACTCATATGTGTCTTTTTGATGAACATATAAAAAATAAAATGGGGGAGCCATTCAGAGTCCTCTACCCCCACCCTCCCACAGTAAACTATCTGTAAGTCCTCTCTACCAACAAGTGTCCTAGGGATACTATGAAGTGAGAGGTTTGTTTATTTAATTTGTAATGAATTAATGAATGAGAAATGAAGCCTGCCCCTTCATTGCTGATTTTCTTCTCTCACGTCTTGCCTCCTCAGAGTTATCCTTCATTTAAGCATCTCAGGAGAGAACTTAAGATTGGAATGGGGTCTTGATATGGGAGACTGAGAGGGTATAAGAAATGGTGTATAAAGAGCATAGAGAATATGTGACTGTTTGTTATTTGACCAATGCCTCAGAGCACTGTCTCCGGACGTGCAGGCTCAGCAGCCATGGCTCACGGGCCCAGCCACTCTGCGGCACGTGTGGTCTTCCCGGACCGGGGCACGAACCCGTGTCCCCTGCATCAGCAGGCAGACTCTCAACCACTGCGCCACCAGGGAAGCCCAGAGCACTGACTTTTAATGCTCCATTCCCTCTGGAAGTTATGAATGTGGCTAGTGGAAAAACGTAATTAAGAAACCAGCCTGACTATAGAAAACACAGCTTTTGATTGAATTTGGTGGGTTTCTATTAATAGCAATATTCAACTAAAAGTATCAGGGCTATTTAGGTAACGACAGGGACTTTCTTTCACTGATGGATTATCTGAGGAGGTATTATTTTCTATTTCAGAATGTATGGTGAGGTTGTTCCAAGAGTTGGCACCTCTGTATCCCCAGCGTCTCTGTCTGCTGAGCCCCTTGCCAATCTAATATGTGTAGTTGGCTTCCAGCTCAAGTTCATTTCTTCTGAAAAACTGCTGTTTTAGACTCTTGGTGTTGCAGACTCATGTTGCTGACTTCAGAGCTTCACTGAAAACATCTCTGTGGAATTGCTAATTCATAAGGGCTGGCTGAGTTCATTCCTTCCATAGTGGCTGCTTGTGTGATACATATTTATTCTCTGTATAGATGTAGATATAGCTCTATCTCTATCTCCAAAGGCTCTTTTTGGAAAGGCTTGGCTCTACCAATTTTACCTCATCTCTGGGTTTTGGGTTCCTCATGGTCTATGAGAAGGTAACATGGAGACCAAACCTTAGAGATGTCAACTCGCTTCCTTGAGAAGGGCAGTTACTTTTGTGGAAAGTGATCGTAGACATCAGTAAAATTACATGAGGGAGACTAAAACACCTCATTATAGTAGAGTCAGGATTATCCTATTTATGAACTCAATTTAATTAATTATTAAAGGCTAAGACATTTAGAGAAAATTTTAACAGCATTCTATTAAGGTCAAAGTGGCTAAGATTCAAGTTTAAATGGTTTTAGCGATTGCGTTGTTTCAAGAAGTCTCTTCCATTTGGGGAGGTAATCTAAGATGTGAAGTGGAGAGGCCTGGGCTAAGGGTCAAAAGACTTACGTCAGGTTCATCCTCTGCTATACACTGGCTCTGAGGTCTCAAACATGGCACTTACATTCCACAAATAAGGAGATAAAAGTACCATTTCCCGAGTCAGCTTCCCATAAGCTATGAGAGCATCCGATGGTGTGAGGGCCTGACTCACTGTAGATGTCCAGTGAACTTTTGGTTCAATTGTATATGCCCGTCTTCTCAAAGAGAGTTTGTTCAAGAAGTTACTATGAGCCAGGAAGTTTCATGAGATGCTAATGGTCGTGATTTGTGAGTGTTGGTCCAGGATATTCTTTCTAGGTAGGGGGAAGATCATCCGTCTTCTGATCTAGAAGATTGGAGTTTTAGCTCTGATTTGTCCTTCATTTGTTGTGAAATTTTGGGGCAAGTCACATAACCTTCCTTGAGTATTCAGTTTCCTCCCCTGGGCTATAAGAATAATACCTTGGACAGTTTACTGCAATTTCTCTGTGTATTTCCTTATCTGTAAAGTAAGCACAGTGATAGTAGCCATCTCAGAAGATCTTCAAGAGACTAACATGATTCAACACCTGGAAATGCTCTAGCAGAGTGCCTGTTGCATGATGCGTGCTCAGTAAACGTTAACTGGACTGATTTTCACTTCTTCCTAGAACTCACTTGAATGAAATCACCAATCATGGAAATTGGAATGCTGAGTGTGCTGTTAATACAGTGTTAATGCCATGATAGTTATCTGAAGAAAAAAAAAAAAAGGAAAAGAAAACAAAGGAAAACCTGTCTACCTGTCTAATGCTGCCAGTTTTATTTTACTGGAATTTTCTCCTTCTCCTTCTCTTTCTCTCTCTCTCTCTTTTTTTTTCTCGCCATGATGTCCATTTGTGGTAGAGCGGCAACAACAGCAATGACAACTACAGTCGGGGGCCAAACTGCCAGAAACCAAGGATGAGAAAGACTACCCCCCTCCTTGCCCAGTCCTCTTCTGTGCCTCGGGGTTCT
>NW_020185331.1:9946128-9946494 GCF_003031525.2 Neophocaena asiaeorientalis asiaeorientalis | reverse complement strand
AGAGCTGCAGAGGAGGGAGCACAGCAGTTTTCCTAGAACCAGAGGCAGTAGGCGTCTGCTTCCGTTGCGGCTCATGTTCTCACTCAGCAACCAAGCATGTCTTTATCCCGGCGGAAGTTCAGACGGCCTTTCCCTTCCTGTCTCAGCAGCTCCTACCCCAGCCTCAGACCCAGTCATGACAAGTATGGCTGCTGCGTGGAGCATGTCTTCTGAGCCCCTCAGAAAATTCAGAGAGCCTCTCAGAGAATAAAGCTTTGGATTGGACTGTGGCTTCGGCCATGACTCTTCTTCCTAGCAGACTGTGGTGCTGGATGAAACAAGATGCAAACTGTAATCCGGTCACAAAGGCCAAAGGTTGAGGAAGAA
>NW_020185331.1:9869848-9946104 GCF_003031525.2 Neophocaena asiaeorientalis asiaeorientalis | reverse complement strand
GAAATTGGTATCCTGGCTTTATACATATACCCTGGTATTTGAGTGCATATACTGGTGCTCACGGCATTGGTTTGAAGTTAGTGGTTCTGTCACCGCTCTAGCTGTATGACTTGGACATTCAGTTAATCTCTGTGAGTCTCAGCCTTCTCATCTGTATGATGGGAGTAGTCATGTCTGTCCTGCTTACCTGGTCAAATAAAATCTCAACTTTGTAAGTTTGAAACCTTAGGGTCCCATACCTGGGTAGGAAGCTTGCCTGTTATTTAACACAGCTTTTGTCTGCTGCAGGTGACCATCCCCTCACCAGCCTCCTGCACAGATGATCCTCCAGCTTCAGACTGAGGTCTGACTGGTGGGGGAGCTGCCCTCCTCAGGAGCTCTGACTGTGAGAAAGTTGTGCCAGGCTGAAATATGAACCCTCCAATAACTTTTACCTGCTGGTTTCTGTTTCATCTCTGGATCCAACAGTACATTTAATCTCAAGGTCTTCTGTATATTGAAGACTACTGTAAAAAAATACAGTCAATTTTAAAAAACTGGGTATGAAGTCATTTTTTCAGTTCCTTTGCCTGCTCTGCCCTTGAGATTCTGATCTGGATTGACTACGTGGAACAGAACATGGTGCCCGGTGTTCCTGAACATTCTCAAGGGTCCTTGTGGCATCGGTTATAAAATTTTTCCTGATGATCCCTAGAAGAAAGTGTGATTATTACTAATGATAGATGTCCCCACGCATAGTGGGTCTACTCAAATCCTAGAGCCATAATTGTAAAAGCAGGTTTCTTAACATGTTTTAAATTATTTTAACTTGGAAGTAATTTCCCTCTCTATTACCTTGGATTATTTTTTATTCTGAAAAATAATAAAGATTAATTAAATTTAATAAAAGACCTAGAAAAAAAATCTAAAGAAAATGAAAGTTATTTGTAACCCATCTATTTGTAACAAAATAAAATATTTTTATACCTTACACCTTGGTCATGTTTCCACATATATGATTGTATATTTATGTGTAATTGTTGACATTATGTAACGTGGTTATGTGGCTCTGCATTTTGTTTTGCTGTCTTATTGAACATTGTATTGTCTTTCCCCGTGTCATTATCAACTATTTATAAGTATCATCATAATGGTTGCGTCATAATATTCTATTGAATGAATACACTGTAATTTACTCAATGAACCCTCTGTTGTAATCCCTAATTTGTAGCCAATTTCCGGGAGCTTCAGGGCTATTCTTTGAGAAATGGAAATAAGGGAGAAGGCAACACCTCTGGATTCCCACAGCAGGATTTTATTTTCCAAGTGCTGGGGTAATCCCTCCACTCCTCTCTTCCTATGTAGGCAGAGTTAACATGTTAATACAGTGTTAATGCAATGATATTTATCTGAAGAAAAAAAAAAAAAGGAAAAGAAAACAAAGGAAAACCTGTCTACCTGTCTAATGCTGCCAGTTTTATTTTACTGGAATTTTCTCCTTCTCCTTCTCTTTCTCTCTCTCTCTCTTTTTTTTTCTCGCCATGATGTCCATTTGTGGTAGAGCGGCAACAACAGCAATGACAACTACAGTCGGGGGCCAAACTGCCAGAAACCAAGGATGAGAAAGACTACCCCCCTCCTTGCCCAGTCCTCTTCTGTGCCTCGGGGTTTTCTCTGGCAGGAATGCTTCACTCATTTCCTCAAGAGCTGCAGAGCTGGGAGCACAGCAGTTTTCCTAGAACCAGAGGCAGTAGGCGTCTGCTTCCGTTGCGGCTCATGTTCTCACTCAGCAACCAAGCATGTCTTTATCCCGGCGGAAGTTCAGACGGCCTTTCCCTTCCTGTCTCAGCAGCTCCTACCCCAGCCTCAGACCCAGTCATGACAAGTATGGCTGCTGCGTGGAGCATGTCTTCTGAGCCCCTCAGAAAATTCAGAGAGCCTCTCAGAGAATAAAGCTTTGGATTGGACTGTGGCTTCGGCCATGACTCTTCTTCCTAGCAGACTGTGGTGCTGGATGAAACAAGATGCAAACTGTAATCCGGTCACAAAGGCCAAAGGTTGAGGAAGAAATTGCCATTTCTCATTCCTGCTTGCAACTCAAGAGTCTGTCTCCCGAATCCTTGTTAGAGTTATTGGTATCCTGGCTTTATACATATACCCTGGTATTTGAGTGCATATACTGGTGCTCACGGCATTGGTTTGAAGTTAGTGGTTCTGTCACCGCTCTAGCTGTATGACTTGGACATTCAGTTAATCTCTGTGAGTCTCAGCCTTCTCATCTGTATGATGGGAGTAGTCATGTCTGTCCTGCTTACCTGGTCAAATAAAATCTCAACTTTGTAAGTTTGAAACCTTAGGGTCCCATACCTGGGTAGGAAGCTTGCCTGTTATTTAACACAGCTTTTGTCTGCTGCAGGTGACCATCCCCTCACCAGCCTCCTGCACAGATGATCCTCCAGCTTCAGACTGAGGTCTGACTGGTGGGGGAGCTGCCCTCCTCAGGAGCTCTGACTGTGAGAAAGTTGTGCCAGGCTGAAATATGAACCCTCCAATAACTTTTACCTGCTGGTTTCTGTTTCATCTCTGGATCCAACAGTACATTTAATCTCAAGGTCTTCTGTATATTGAAGACTACTGTAAAAAAATACAGTCAATTTTAAAAAACTGGGTATGAAGTCATTTTTTCAGTTCCTTTGCCTGCTCTGCCCTTGAGATTCTGATCTGGATTGACTACGTGGAACAGAACATGGTGCCCGGTGTTCCTGAACATTCTCAAGGGTCCTTGTGGCATCGGTTATAAAATTTTTCCTGATGATCCCTAGAAGAAAGTGTGATTATTACTAATGATAGATGTCCCCACGCATAGTGGGTCTACTCAAATCCTAGAGCCATAATTGTAAAAGCAGGTTTCTTAACATGTTTTAAATTATTTTAACTTGGAAGTAATTTCCCTCTCTATTACCTTGGATTATTTTTTATTCTGAAAAATAATAAAGATTAATTAAATTTAATAAAAGACCTAGAAAAAAAATCTAAAGAAAATGAAAGTTATTTGTAACCCATCTATTTGTAACAAAATAAAATATTTTTATACCTTACACCTTGGTCATGTTTCCACATATATGATTGTATATTTATGTGTAATTGTTGACATTATGTAACGTGGTTATGTGGCTCTGCATTTTGTTTTGCTGTCTTATTGAACATTGTATTGTCTTTCCCCGTGTCATTATCAACTATTTATAAGTATCATCATAATGGTTGCGTCATAATATTCTATTGAATGAATACACTGTAATTTACTCAATGAACCCTCTGTTGTAATCCCTAATTTGTAGCCAATTTCCGGGAGCTTCAGGGCTATTCTTTGAGAAATGGAAATAAGGGAGAAGGCAACACCTCTGGATTCCCACAGCAGGATTTTATTTTCCAAGTGCTGGGGTAATCCCTCCACTCCTCTCTTCCTATGTAGGCAGAGTTAACAGGACATATAGATCAGATCCTGTTAGAGCTGGAAAGCTAAAAAACAGGTTGATTTGTGCATATGTATTAGTGTGTTGTATCCTCACTTCACAAATTCAAGTTTAAAATGCTATACTGGTGATTTCGGTAATCAACAAGATGTTTGGATTTGTTTCATTTACTGATGCAAACGGGCCCACCAAGGGCTTGAACTGCCTCTTTCCTCTGATATCAAGGATTTTCCCTTGGTCAAGGAAATTGAAGAAATCCAAGTACAGTATCAGGGAATTGCTATCCTTCAGTGTCAGGAAGAAAACTTTTAATGCACTGGAACCCAGAGCTGGAAATCGAAGAATCACAGATTTGTCTTCCATTAATATGATTTGGGACGATGTTAGAGCATAGCTCTGGCAGCAGGAAGGCTCCATTCTCATATAATCAGCTCAGTCATCTGGGGTCATTATTAAGGGGGCAGTATCCCCACTCCTTTGTAAACTTGCAGAACCAATCACCAAGATAAGGGAATAGGAATCTCTATTGTCTACAAACTTCCCAAGTGAATTTTGTTAGGTAAATTTAAGAAATGGATTCTGACCCATACACAGAAAAAGGTTTCTAGGCCATCAACTTAGGCTGAAAGAGAATTGTCCTATCCCTACACCTGTATTTCCAACAAGTCGTAACACCTTAGATATTGAGCTTTACTTTGGATTTCATCTTTGGTGATTATCAAGATTACACAACTGGAAAATAGTAGCTGCATAAACCTATAGCAAGGGTGATGGAAGGGGTTTTTTCCAATTAAAACGTTATCATTTTTGAAAGAGGCATCCCACATCTCCCCAAAGGCCCTGCCACTAGTAGAAAACCAGCTGCATTCCTCCATTGGGGCCAATTCCACCCTTGTGGAATGGGTAAAAACTGTGTGTCTTCACCTCTGGGGACTGGCTGGCTTGAGGCAGTAGCATATGGTTGACTGTTGAAACAAATAAAAATAAAACCAAACAAACTTCTGGTTGTTTAGCTCCAGTAGAATTCTCAAAACCTAATACAAAAGGCTAAGCCCAGACAGTTTCACTCCATCCGTGCCTCGCCTCCAGGCCAGGGAAGCATTAACCTTATTGGGCCTGGTCGCTGGGGTGCTTCCAGCACTATTCAGATTTTTCTGATGTCACAGGTTTCTGTTTGTGCAAATGAGAAACTGCAAATTGTGTATCTCATATGCTTATTAGGAAAGATGAAAAGTCAACCGACCAAGACGATCTCCTGGTGCCAGTAGTGAGGGTGCCCATATCTGATGGGCAGTTCCTCATGGTGCTGGGCTGTGGTGAAGAGGCATGAAAGTTCTATGTTATTCACTTTCCCGTGCTATGATTTCAACAGCCAAGGGAACCAGGTCTTAAAACCTCTAACTTGGGTCCTAACACAGACAAAGATAATAGGTAGGAATTATCTTATGAAAAGCAGGGCAGGAAGTTTATGGGAAGCAGAAGTGGGAGAGAGAGATGGCCAGTCTTTTCACATTAAAAAAAATGGGAAGTATGGGTATCCTGAGTCTGCAAGTTGTGGGCTGCTTGAAAATAAGAAAAGTTTCTCTTTTCCTTGTTGGGCCACCTGCAAGGGGCGTTCATGCTTCCTGTTCCCTGAGCACTGTGAGGCTGTTGGATTTCGTGGGTGGGAGATGTAGGCACCTGGTTCCAGCAGAGCAGGCACCACTGTAAACTAGGGTATCCCTCCGTTGAAGTGTTGTCTCCTTCAAAAATGCAGATGGACCTCAAGGCCATTTGTTCATTGTGTATATTTCCTGGAGCATTAAGGAAATGAGAAGCAGGTTTCTTAAGCATCTGCCCATTTCTCCTGTGGAGGAGGAGAGAGGCGTAAATGGCCCCTGTGAGTTAACTCTGACTATGCTGCATCCATGAAAAGCCTTTACAAGAGCAGCTGGTCTCTCCCAGAGGCTGGGAGCCAGTCAAGCCCAGAGGGTTATAGGTCTTAAAGACCCTTTAGGTAAAGGGTATAAATGCTGAAGACATGGCAGGCTCAGTGCCCTGGAGCAGGGCCTGAGGGAACAGGTACATGTTCTAAGTAGGAGCAGAACCATGGGTCACAACTAGTGTGGGCACAGCCGGCACAGGACAGACTACAGGGACCCAAAGAGGAGGACAGGAGCCAGTGGGACAAAAATTCCAGAGGCAGAGCAAAGTAGGTGCTCCTACGTCTCATAAAAAGCAAATGACTGTTGGAAGTTGCAAGGGCAGGCCTAGCAAGGAGGGTGGGGCGCAGAATAAGAGGTCTCTTTCGATCTGAGTAGCCATTTGTTTCATCCCAAGAGCCTTTGTGTACTTCATCAGGCAGGGATACCGTTTGGAGCTTAGGGCACCTTTGGGCCTTACATGTGGTATTAAATAAAAGCATCCATGAGGGATGCGGGCTTCCCTGTCCTGAAGGAAGCACAGCTTGGGATTCCCCTCCTGGAAGCCCCACAGATGGTGGCAGAGCAAAGACTGCTGTCTCCCTGGAGTCTGTTCTTAATGTTTGTGACCACAGTGTCCCACTGTGCCCCTCACACGCAGGAGTCTTTCAGGAAAGTTTTGCTCAGTGGATGCTGGGTCTGTCCCCTCTGCCCCTCTGAGCAAAGTGCTCAGAAAAGAATATGAAAAGTTGGGCATCAGGAAGCTCTTAACAAGGACCAGACCCACCTCCAAAGGGCATTGACATATTGCAACATTTTTTTTTTTTAATATGCCTTGGGGAAAAAAAGGAAGAAAGTTAACATCTGACTCTTGATATCCTCTAATTTTTCTTTCCTTCCTCCTGAAATGTTTTGGGGAGTTTCATGCTAAAAATGGCAACATAACAGCAACTAAAATACTTATTCCATATTTTCTTGCAAACTTTTTGCTCCTATTTTTCTTTTGTGATTGTTGAGTATGATCCAAGCATAAAATGACTACACCAATTGAATGCTCACTCAGGACTGAAAATTTGGATGGGGGCAGTTACAAGGGGGAAACCTTGTAACTCTGGCCAGTGGCGGAAAAAGAGTCCGTGCTCCCATGTGATGGTGATTACTCACGATGGCCTGGATCTCATGACACTGTGATCAGTAAACACAAAAGAAGGGCTGTGCTTCCTCTCAGGCATCTCTCTGCCCACAGTGCCGTCTCCCCCATTGTCAGACGAACTGGTCTCAAGCCCTGGAGGCTGTGCCTGTTGGAGAATTTGCCATTGATGGGGCTTTTGTGGCAGAAGTTTTGCAGGCGAAACACACCTCCCCAATCTGCCCTAACTTGAGGAGAAAACTCTGGCATCATCTCCTCAATCCGCCTGGCTTAACTGATTGCAAACCTTGTTTTCCTTTCTTATAGCACTTTTTTTTTTTTTTTTGCTGATTATAAAAGCAATCTGTACTTGATATAATAAATATTAAGCAACATAAATTATACAAATCTAACATGGTGATTACCCATTAAGCTGCCACTTATGGATAATCACCATTAACTAGTACATATTCTTCCAGTTATCTTTTGAGGCTTTCAGGAACATACAGAATGAATGCATGTGTATTTATAAAATAATGTTTAAACACACAGACATACAGAGATCATACAATGTATATTATACACTTTGCCTTTTTTTCATTGGCAATAGATTTGAGTCATTTTTTCCTATCCATCCGTGCAGATCTACCTCATCCTTTCTTTTTAAGTAATAGATCTTATTTTTCAGTTTTAGAGTCATAGAAAAATTGAGCAGAAAGAACAGAGTACCCAGGTAACTACTCTGCTCATGTACACAGCCTCCCCTGCATTCATCATCCCACAACATAGTGGTACATTTGTTATAATCCATGAACAAACATTAACACACCATTATCAACCATAGTTTACACTAGGAATCATTCATTGTGTGGTACATTCTGTGGGTTTTGATAAATGTATAATGACATATACTCACTATTATAGCATCATACAGAGTAGTTTCTCTGCCCTAAAGATCCTCTATGCTCCACCTCTTCATCCCTTCTTATCATAAACTCTTGACAACCACTGATCTTTTAATTTCTTCATAGTTTTGCCCTTGCCAGAGTGTCATATAGTTGGAATTGTACATTATGTAGTCTTACCAATTGTCATCTTTCAGTTTGCAATATACATTTAAGGATCCTCCATGCCTTAATATGGCTTGATAGCTCATTTATTTTCAGTGCTGAATAATATTCCATTGTACAGATGTACCACAGTTTACTTGTCTATTCACCTACTGAAGGACATCTCCCTTGCTTCCACATTTTGGAAATCATGGATAAGGGTGCTATAAACATTTGTGTGCAGGTTTTTGTGTGGACCTGATTTTTCAGCTCAGTTGGGTAAATACCAAGGAATGTGAGGGCTGAACTATATTATAAAATACATACAGTTTTGTAAAAACACAAAATGCCAAACTTTCTTTCACAGCGAATTGAGCCTTTTATGAATCTTCCTTTGGTGATGTATCTAAAAAGTCATTTCCAAGCTCAGTCATTTAGATTTTCTCCTAGGAATTTTATAGTTTTGTGTTTTACATTTAGGTCTATGATCCATTTTGAGTTAATTTTTATGAAAGGTGTAAGGTGTCATGTGGATTTGCAGTTGTCCCAGCCTCATTTGTTGGGAGACTCCTGTTTCCCTGGAATGGCCTTTGATCCTTTCTCAAAGATCAGTTGACTCTTATGTGTGTGAATCTACTTCTGGACTCTGTATTTTTTCCCATTGATCTATTTGTTTAAACTTTTGCCAGTACCACACTGCCTTGATTATAGTAGCTTTGTAGAAACTCTTGAAGTCAAGTAGTGTCAATCCTCCAACTTTTTCTTTTCCTTCAATATTGTGTCAGCGATTCTGGTCTCTAGCCTCTCCACATAAACTTTAGGATCAATGCATTGATGTCCACAAAATAACGTGCTGGGATTTTGACTGGGATTGCATTGAATCTATAGATCAAATCAGAAAGAACTGACATCTTAACACTGTTGAGTCCTCCTATTCATGAATGTGGATTATCTCTCTGTTGAGTTTTCCTTTGATTTCTTTCAACAGAGTTTTGTAATTTTCCTTATATAGCTCTTTAAACGTGTTTTATTCAATTTATACCTATTTCTTTTTTTTTTTTGGATGCTAATGTTACCTCATCCTGTTTAATGGCTGCAAAATAGACTATTATATGGATGTGTTTAAGAACGCTTATTCATTCTTAAGTGCATCTTTACTTTTTTTTAATATTTATTTATTTATTTGGCCCTGCTGTGTCTTTGTTGCGGCATGTGGGGTCTTCAGTTGCGGCCTGCAAACTCTTAGTTGCGGCATGTGGGATCTAGTTTCCTGATCAGGGATTGAACCCAGGCTCCCTGCGTTGAGAGCATGAAGTCTTAGCCACTGGACCAGCAGGGAAGCCCCAAGTGCCTCTTTAATTTGGATGATTTTAAAAAATGAACAAACAAAAGCATAGTTCATTCACCATCCACCACCACATCAGAGATGGTGATACATTACTTTGTCAAGCTGGAGGCCCAGATAATAAAGGAAACCAATCTATATTTATCACGCAGGGTGACAGTTGTCAAGTATACCAGCATAAAGCAGCAAACTAGATTGTGTGAAGTGGGTAAGCCTACTCTAAAATAAGTACTTAAAAAAAACTTAGCCTGGTATATAGATAGATAGACAGATAATGTGTGTGTATGTGTGTGTTTCTAAGAACCACTGATTCAAAATAGCATAGTGGAATCTTAACATTCTTCTACAATAATTCTCAGGTTACATTTACAACCGAGACAGGGAAACCTAAAGCTGTGTTTCACAATAGTAGTCTAAATTTTGACCCATTAGAGACCATTTCAGGATACCTTTGATTTATACTTGCTCAGATCTCTAATGTACTTCATAAGGTTAGACTGTAAAGGAGGCTTTTCCTTGAACATTTAGGAAGAGTTTTAATTGATTATTTGTCTGGTGTCCCCTTTAAAAGTCTGGAAACCTCCTCTTTAGGATTTAGACCGTTGTCTCCATGATATCCTGAAGGCTTTTCTGTCCCACCTGCTCAGGAAATGTGAGCCCTGAGGTGTAGCTGATTTGAGGTTTAGACAGACTGTAACTCAAGTGTGGTGGCAACTCTACTGTTTATTCACCAGACTGTTAAGCCTGTCATTTCCCAAGGCAGCCTACAGAGCAAAGTTTTATTTAATTGTTCAAGCACAAGAAATAAAAATATCCAAGTCCTCTGCTTGTCTGAAGCTTTTTTCCTGGACCTTGTCATCAGCTATTGTTTAAGTTAGAGAGAAATAAACTTGTTGAGATGGCCCCATGAAGACTGAAGACCACAATAAAATTGTAATACACAAGATCTCAAAAAAGATGGTTTGGAGATAAAAATGTGACATGTGAGAAATGTTCTTCCTCACTTTTATGTATATATTCGAAAAAAATATTTAGAGAAAACGATCAATAGGCTAAAATTACAAAATAAATCCAGGTGAAGAGACCCTATATCTTTGACTAGCTACTTTATCCTTAAAGATTTATTTACAAGACCAGCAATTAGTATGGGTCTAGCACTAACAGTACAGTCTTCTAACAACTGTCAGTCATTCTCATCAGATTGATTCAGAATGAGGAATTTAGACAGGCTGATTTAAAAGAAAGTGGATGAACCTAGAGTCTGTCATACAGAGTGAAGTAACCCAGAAAGAGAAAAACAAATATCATATATTAATGCATATATATGGAATATAGAAAGATGGTACAGATGAACGTATTTGTAGGGCAGGAATAGAGACGCAGACATAGAGAACAGATGTGTGGACATGGGGTGGGGGGAAGAGGGGGTGGGATGAATTGGGAGATCAGGATTGACATATATACACTACCATGTATAAAATAAATAGCTAGTGGGAACATGCTATAATATAAAGCACAGGAAGCTCTGCTCAGTGCTCTCTGACAACCTAGATGGGGGGGATTGGGGGGCAGTGGGAAGGAGGTCTAAGAAGGAGAGATGGAGGTATACATATAGCTGATTCACTTCATTGTACAGCAGAAGCTAACACAACATTGTAAAGCAATTATACTCCAATAAAAACGGGTAGTATGCAAAAAAATAAAGTGAGACTGTGATCACTGGTCTTAAACATGATCTTAGCCTTGGTGTTCAACAGTTGGTGAGTTTCCAGTTCTTTGGGGGGATCTAAAGGAACTCCCACAATGATCCTATATGAGTGACTTTGATATATTTTTTAGCAATAGTGCTAGCACTTTGGACTTTGTGGATGATGGATGATGTGTTTGAGAGGAAGATGTGTTTCGCTATTTCCAAAGCCCTACTGTAGTTTGTAATTACAATGATAGTTAAAGGTGTAGATGTTAAGAATTAAATAGGGTGCATCATCTGTAAGGCCACAGATGTCAAGCAGATATGGCTTATGTGTTAGGTTGGCAGGATCAGGAGGTGGTAGGCTGAAAAGTGATCACCTAAAGGGAGCAGCAGATGTCTGTCTCCAGCTAAGTGTTACAGTATGCTAAAGAGAGCTCAGGGGAAGAGCTGAACATCTTCAGGTTTGTTTTGGGGCTCAGGCAAATGACTTGGTTTGGCCAATAGAACGTTAAAAAAGTATTTATTATTCATGCAGAATCTTGAAAAAACTGCTTTCATCTCCTCTTTTGGAATCCTGCTGCCATGAGTACAAGCTTAGGCTAACCTGCCTGAGGATGGGAGACTACAAGAGGAAGGAAATGTGTCCTAGACAACCAGCCTTGAGCCAGCTAATTTCTAAACATGAGAGAGCCCAACCAAGATCAGCAGAAACACACAACTGAAGCTGACTGCAGACATGGTGAGTCCAGCCGGGCCTGGCCTAGATCAGCAGAATTGCTTAATCACCTCACAGATTCATGAAAAATAATAAATGTTATTGTTGCACAACACTGAGGTTTTCTGGTTGTTGGTTAGACAGCATTAATGTGGCCTCAGGTAACTGGTATGCTGGCCCATGGAAGTGGCCAGTAAATGTTAGCTATATGTACTCATGTTTCATTGACTCTAAGGTGCTTAGATGATGGTGCCTTCTTGAGTTTTCCAGAAGCTGTCTATAGAAGGTTTTTGCTCAATAGCACTGTAATTGCCACCTGGCTGACAGTGACTGTTATATCCATCGATTCTAAGATGCATCTGAATTTCAAAGATGTCAAAATGCAAAAATTCTGCTTATTGTAGAAAACGTGATCAAGACTCCTCAGGATAGTGATGGTCTTGAGTGTAGCTGAAGCCCAGGTCCTCGGAGCCAGAGCATGTTGTAAAAATGGAGGTAGTCAGCATGATACAATATCAAATCAGAATTTCAGGTTCCTGGAGCACAGGGGGACCTGGGGAGTGTGTGGCAAAAGGCCATCTCCGTTAAAGCAGGTCAGTGCTGTTCTCTTTGACCTCCTAGGTGACCAGAGGAGGAGCAGATTGGGTGACTCATGAATATTCTCCAAGTTGCCTAAACATTACAGGGACAAAGTCTTCAGAAACAAAGCTTTCTTTCATGCTTGTAGTTTGAAGGTATAAATTACGTCCCCTTAGGTCTCCTAATGCTGAATTAGGATAGTGTTTAATTAAGCTGACTATAAATGATATTTGAACAGGCAGGGTGAGTTTAAATATTACAATTAAAGGCACTTATTTTATCTTTTTCTTTTTATGTTTCCTAAGGGCTTGTATGTTACACAGAGACAAATTAATATTTTATTCCATTATCTCAGTCTTCCTTAGTTTTTAGTAGATTCTGGTAAATGGGGTTAATATTGGACATTTACACCTTTAATGGATATTTACAAGCATCACAAAAAATCTGTACTTTCATTTCATTGTTACATACCATTTTGGACCAAAACATTCCCTAGGTTGAGTCCCACCCTTGGCTCCAGGTAATCTTCACCTGCTGACAAAAAATCATATTCTCCTTCAAAAAAACCCAAGACTCTGTAAACACCTTCTCTGAGAGTTACTGCAACAGTCTCCCCAAACTGTTTGAAATAATGGTGGTGCTACAGGGATCCTGATTGTCCCTTTCATAGCAAAAGCCCTGAAGAAAGCAGTTCTTAATTGAGAGCAATTAGGATGCTGTAGCTGAGTGCTAAGCTTATTCTGAATGCTTGTTCTGCCAAGAGATTCGTGTGCCTCCCTTGTGTCCGTGTCTAAGAGGGTACCTTTGACATTATTAATTATCAGGCTTGGGAATCAGGCTACTGAATTATTCTTCTTACCTAAAATACAGCTTTGGTTTCCTGCCCAGACCTCTTGTGATTTCCACGGAAGGCAAACCCAAGCCTGGCTCCACCATATACCAGGACTGTGACCTTTCCTAAGTTCGCTGGTTCTGAACCGCAGTTTCTTTCTTTTTTAAATGGTTGGCGGTGGTTAGTAATACTGTCTTATAATGTGTGGTGGAATTTAGAAACAGTAAGATACAGCAAGCACCTGTACATAAAGACAAGACATAAAGAGGTTACTTCCCATCTCCCATCTTTCTTTTCTTCTTTTCTGTTTTTTTTTTTTCAAATCCCGAATTTCTCTCTCTGGGCCTGGCTACGGATGCCTGCCATCTGCCTGAATGTCCAGATTTGCTCCCTCTCAAATGACACAAGTCTCTGTTCCTCTCATTTGGTGGGAGCTTTCCTTTTTGATGAATTTCCTTGAAGGGACCACCAGCCTAGATTACCACTGCTCATCTTACTCTATGACATAGTTTCTCTATCTCTGAATGTTTGTGTTGCTGACCATTCCAGTGGGCATACTGTGATCTCTTTCCCTCCCCAGGGAAGTCTGAGACACACTGCCCTCCCCCTTTGCAGCCCTGGACTCAGCAGCAACCAGGTAAGGGAGAGTGTGGATGAGTCGGTGCAGCCTGTCACTATCCCTGGGAATCTTGTTCAAAGAGAACTTGGTATAGAAATTGAGGCACCCGTATCATCTTTATAGAACAACAGTAGCAAAAAGGTGACACTGCTGAGATTGGGGACATTTGTATCCACTAGGATCACTGTAAACACTGACCTCAAGGTCTCTGAAAGGTCATGTGTCAAAACAGAATAAAAGTGAACATCTGTTGAACATTTTCTGTGCCAGACTTTCTTCTAAGTGCTATATATTTATCATTTCATTTAATATGCACAACAGACCCATGATATGGATGGTAAAATAGCTCTATTTTACATTTGTGGAAATTGAGGTTTAGAGAAACTAAGTAAATCACAGAAGGTTCTATAGCTACTGAGTGGCAGAGCCAGTATGTAACCTCAGGCAGTGAGACTCCACAGTTTTCTCTGCTTCCCTCCCTCCTGAAGCCATTCTCAGGTGGGCATCGGTCATTTTCAGATTCAAACAGACTCTCGGGAACTGGATGTGTTGGAGAAGTTCTGGGGAGCTGAGGGGAAAGGGACATCCATGGTTCTGTTTTGAAGGGGACTACATTTGCAGCCACAAGTCATCAAATTCGGAACCTAGTTAAGGTTTAGGTGTCAAGGATCAGTAGAGTTTCAGGTGTACTGTGTCAAGTGTCCAATGGCAGGGAGGGGACTAAATTCCTGTAGTCAAGTCTTTGGGCACCAATGAATGAAATATCTTCTGGGTATAAAGGAAAAGACAGGGCCACATTCCCTTCCCGCTCTTGGACTCTACCCTCTGCCCTACGGCATATGGAATTAGAGGACATGCATATATGAGCCAGATCTGATACTAATCACAAGAAACTTCCCTCCTTATTATGTGAACAAATGTATATTAATTTAAAGTGAATCCTCCCAGTGACTGTAAATTGAAGGGCATCAGGAATAGTGTATCTTAAAGCAGAAACATAGTATATTCTTGCACTTCAATATCAAAACTACGTTATTTAAAAACATAACCATGCAAGGAGATTTTAAGATGCTTCTGTTTGCCTCTCTTCAGGAAACTTCATCTTTAGCTTTGAATTCTTCGTCTTTGAGGTCATCTAATAGTTCTTCCTTCCTTTTGGCAATGTCAGGGTGTGAAAACTATTTTTTTCAAACACCTGTTTTATTACCTGTAAAAGAAAATGTGCTTTTTACCTTTGAAAAATGAAAATGTATTAGGATGCACATATGCCCAACAGCTCATGCCTCAGAAACTGTTCTTGTTTGAAAGCCCACAGAAATAAACTGTACTTAAAAGGTGGGAGAGAGATTTATTGGAAAAATATCATTAGCTTGGGGATAAGGCAGCAAGAACCTCAACTAAGATTCTACCAAAGCGACAGTATGGTTTATGCATGTCTGAGCTTCAGGCATTCTCTTACTCTTAGTATCATTTAATCAAGGTTCAAAGTCCTAAAAAAGAAGATCCAATTGACCAAGATTGGGACACCAACCCACATCTTGGCTTTTCCAGGAGATGGAAGAGGAACAATATGGCCTTCTTTGCTCTCATCAGGGGGAGATGGCAGAGGGAGGTTGGGCTTAGGTACTGCCAAGATCCCACACTTTGAAGAATTGCCCAAATAGAAAATGGACATGCTATAGAAACAGAGGTGAAGTGTTGAGTGCCAACCAGCCAGAAACAAACAAATTTTTTTTCTAGAAAACAATGTAAAGACGATATATAATGTGCGTGTATATGTTTGTATCTTGCCTTATATTACAGGTAGGTTTCTGAAAAGCTTTATTTCTTATTTTAGTTGTAAAAGGGTAACCATTTATTTGTAATAATTTGGGTACTGCATCTTTTCGCAGCTAGTACTGAAAAACGGAGCCTCAGATTGATTTTGTTTAAAAGTTGAATTGACCTGTAATGCCTTTCTCCAAGGGAAAGAGGCAGAATATGTAATTGAGATCCCTTGGGGAAGAGGATTCTGAATTCTGCCAGCAGGAAGCTCCTCTTTTGAATAGATCTTGATGGAAGATTCCATCACGGATCTCATTACTTCAACCAGACAATTATCATTTAGGAACTGAATGTTCTGTAATCCCTTTCTCTTTTCTTTTTCTTTGTGTGTATGAGCATGTGAGTGATTTTTCTTTGCAAGATGCATGTGATTTCAACCCTGGCTAGAATGATTGATTTTATCCTCTTCTTTAAGGAATCATGTTTGTTAGTTGAGTGCCTGCTAAGAGCCTCTACATTTTCTTTACAGTCTACTTATGGTGATGAGGCTTTCCTTGAGGGCCACCAGCCCAGGGCACATTTTCTCTTCTCCATAAACCTGGGACACAGAAATCTCATCCTTGGTATCTTGGTTCTCTTGTCCTTTCCTGCAAGTGGATCATGCACCTCCTCCTAGTCTACTGTTTCTGGCAATTCTAGAGGCCTTCTGGTAGGACCTAATCTGACCTGGTACTTAGGGAAATTGATGTTGTTATTTGTTTTTTAGGCACGTAGATTACAAGCATGAAAAATAGCTTCCTTTATGGCTCTCAAGAAAAATCAATAACTGGTAACTGGGATTTTTGTGGGCAACTCTGAGAATCTGCCCTTACGAGCTGACCATCGAATGTGGCTGTAACCAAAGCCCAAAGCCTCCAGCTGGCCTGTAAATCAGAGCCAAGAGACTTAGGGGGCTTCTAGCCCTAGGGAACCCATGCTTAGGGATTTCAAGGCCCAGTCAAATTTTACAGAGTTATAAAACTTGGGGCTGAATTTGCTAAGTTAGCACACTAAAATAAAGACAAAACAAAAAATAAATAAAACACTAAAACCAAACTTCCAGCAGTTAACAATGGATTTCAAAAGGATGCAAGCACATAATCTCCAATGAAAGGATAATCATTTATTTTGGATAAATTTAGTTTTATGAAAAACATGCTCTATTTTCTTATTTTTTCTTATATCTAAAACATGCATCATTGAACCCTTCAATATTACACTCTACAACGAAGATGAATCACACACATTTAACAGTGAGTGAAAGAAGCCAGACATAATATTGCTCATACTTCATTTATAAAAATGATATAAACAAGTGACATTGACCTCTGCTGACCTGGGTCAAGACAGTGGGTTATCATCAAGGAGTAGATGGAGATTATCTGGAAGGGAATGAGGGTGGGCACATTTCTAGGATATTAGTAATGTTTTATTTCTTAATCCAGGTGATGTTACATGCATCAATTCATTTTGTGAAAATTCAACAAGGTTTCCAGTATTTTATATGTATTTTGTGGTATATTCTACTTAAGTTAAAATAAAAAATAAAGGCTATGCCATCAAAGCCCTGTATAGACCAACCTGGCATTTGGAAAGCACTGATCTGGTTTGGTTTCCTTTTTGACAGATGAGGAAACTGAGGACCTGAGAGGGAAACTGTCTGATTCAAAGTCATGAAACCAATTAGTGACCCAAGTGGGCATGGAGTCCAGGCTTCCTCAGCTTAGTCCAGGGTCCTTGCCATGCTGCAGGCTCCTTCATCCTGAGATAATCATTATGCTTGAGGCATCTCTACCAGGCAGGGCCCAACTTAGAGGAGGGTGCATGTTCAGGTGCCTGCACTTGGCAGACACTCATTCTATGCTTATTGACTGAGACCTAGAATGCATATTGCTGTCACTCATCTTCAGCCAGGGAGCTGGGTACTTCTTAATAGATAGCTGTCTCTGTCATACTTTTGGCCATTTTATTATCTAAGAAAAAATTTTCTTCCTTTTTCAAGAAAAACTTCCCTCCTTGAACACTCGAAGCTTTCTAACCATTCTTGTTTTATTTTCTCCCTATATCCTAATTTTCATCAGATAGTTATAGTGTGTGTCTGTTGTCCTGGAACTCATTTTAGTGGATCCCTGTTTTCAAATTCACAAAAATCTCACAGATTGGAGAATAAATTAAGTGGCTAAGAGCACCTCTCCATCACCACATAAGTGGTCATTACTAAGTCCTCATTCTCACTGACACGTCACATTGGGTGCATGTGTCTAACACTTTTGAGCATAAGCTTTGACACAGCACTCTGGATCCGTTTCCAGCTCTCTTGTGTAGGAGCTGTGTGATCCTACACAACTTATTTAATCATTCTGGTTCTCAGTTTCTTCATCTGTAAAAAAGAAACTAGTAATAATGTACTTGCATGGGATCAACAAGAAAGGTATTGAAAATGTGTTGTACTGGCACGGTAGTTAGCAGCCAGTAAGTCAGACCAGTTCTCACTGTATCTTCCTTGTTGACTCTTCCTCAGGTTCCCCACAGTGTCTTCTTGTCTCAGGTGATGTTTCTTGAGATCCTCTGTCCTCTCACCCTTTACTCACAGCACACTCACTATGGTTGCCATGTTTAGAGTTTCTGTGTTTGACACTACGCTAGTGCCTTATAGTTAATCTGTGGGCTGAGCAGCCTGACTTCATGGGTTTATAATCCCAACTCTGTCACTCAATAGCTGGATTTATTGGGCTGGCCAAAAAGTTCGTTAGAGTTTTTCCAAAGGATGTAACGGAAAAATCAGAATGAACTTTTTGGCCAGTCCAATACTTGGACAAATTATTTTACCTTTTGTTGTTTCAGCTACTATAATTATAAAATGAGGTTTATAGCCATTATCTAACTTCATAGCTGCTACCTACTTCAAAGCAGTTATTATAAACATCAGTGAGCTAAGGTGTATATCAAATGCTTAGCACAGTACTTGGAACAGAGCAAGGAACCACAGAATGTTAGCTATTGTTATCCTCATACACCAGATTAACTATTTTGGCCCTGCATTCCACCCTAACCATAGTTCAGATCTTTATTCCTTCATTCTGAACTAGAATAACTTCATAATTAGTTTTCCTGCCTACAACCTGCCCTCCTTCCATCTACTGTCTTTGGGAAATGAGTTGAATTTTCCTGAATCACATTTCTGATCGTGTGATTCTTTGATACTAAGAAATTCTGTGGTTCCCCATTGTGTACTGATTAAATTTCAAACTCTTAAGTCCTGCTATTCAAGCTCTCCCCTATCTAGACCCTACTTATCTTTCAAACATTATTTCTCCTTTGCATACATTGCTGTACCCAGTGGCGCACCCTAAAGGACCCTTTCTCTCCTCATGTCTGACTGCAGGTACCTCATTGGGGACATTGTTTCCATTGTTCCACCCATCTCAGTATTCTCCCCTCTGTAAATACCCAATTACTACCATCATTTGAAGTTCAACTCAGATGTCATCTTCATTTTGACTGCCCTGATGTGTCCTCTACCCCTAAAATGGAAGGATTCTCTCCATCCCATGTACTCCTCTGAGGTATTGTCTGCCTCTTTCCAATAGGTGCAACACTTTCTGCTTTGTGTTCTGTCTGAAGACAATTACTTTTCCCCATAAGATCAGTTTGCATCAGTATGTCCAGGGAAGTAGGTGAAGGTGGCTTGATTTAATTAACCCCACTGTTTGCAGGAACTGAACCTTCTGTGGAGGTTACTGCAAAAACCATAAAGGGCTCTAATCCTGCCTTGCAAAAAGGCAATCTGAATTGAGGAGAAAGAGTGCACATACATGAAAATGACTTAAGAACATTCTCAGAGCAGCACATAAACAGGTGCAGATTAATGAAGTGCACATGGAGTTGATCAGTGCTGAGGGGATGCAGAGCAGGGAGAGCTCATAAACCTTGTAGTAAAATGTGTGAAGGCTCTTCAAAGAAGGGGAGTTTTCTGGAGAGAATAGAAAGAAGAAAGGCAAAAGCATTGTCAGAAAAGAGAGGGATAGTTATCCTGGTGGGTAGGAGTGACTGAGCAGGGTGCAGGATGTCTATTTCTTCTACTGCCTGAGGGGCAAGGTGGGCTCTGTATTGGAGAATTTTAGGTCCCAATCAAGATATGCTCAGGCCCCAACTTAGAACATTGAGGAACTCAATCCTTCAGGCTTAGTGGTACCTTGGAGTCACACAGCTGGGTTATATCTTCTTTTACTTACCAAGCATATGATCCTTGGAGTCAGATATGCTGGGTTACATCTTCTTTTACTTACCAGACATATGATCCTGGGCCCATCATTCCATCTCCTTAAGCTTCAGTTTGTCCATAAGTCTTCAGTACAGCTTGAAGTTCAGAACACAGGATCTGGCAGGAGATTAAATTCTACCTCTCCTAAGTACTGGCTGTGTGACCTTGGAAATGTCTCCTAACCTCTCTGAGTTTCTTCATCTTAATGGGATGGCCATGAGGGTAACTGAAATAGTGTACATAAGAGTCTGCCATATCATAAAGATCAATGCATTTTAGGTGATATTATAAACATTATTTATTACATTCTTAGGGTCAGTATCTTTATCTATAAAATGGGAAAACTAATAATCATTTGCTGTCTGAGACTAACCAGAAAGATGCATCGTCACTGTATTTAATCAATTGTATAATTTTGTGATTAATATCTATCTTCAATGCTAGAATGAAATCCCGAGAATTCAGAGCTTTGTCTATCTTACCTACCACTGGGTGCCTGGTACTAAAGACTGTTTCTAATATATTGTGAACTAATATACAGACAAATAGGAGGGACTAGGGAGAAAAAGTTTTAGTGGTAATTATGGGACATGCACAGCTGGTAGATGGTAGATTTCTATGGACTGATGAATTGTGCAAATTATTTCCAGAATTGTTAGAATGAGGCCATTTGCATTAAATATGCAGAGTATTAGTAATTAAGCTGTAGATTCAAACTTTCTTCAGTCTTTGTTCTTCTGTTTTATTTTTACCTTATTTGCAATAAATTCATGCTCTTGCCCCCATAATTCTCTAACTTTGTCCAATGATGCTTCTAATTTTCTCTTATGGATTTTATCACTTACTATACAAATTGAAAGATTTATGAGCAAAGAATCATCTTGGTTTTAGGAAAGTGCTTACTGTTAGAATTTAAGGCATGGTGTGTCTTCTGACAACGATTATAATTATTGGAAAACCTCAATTAGATTGTGGGAGGGGGGGACATTTCCATAGGGTAAGTTCCACAGGTGAGAGAGAGAGAGAGAGAAAACGAATGAACGAGAAAATCAAAGGGAAAGATGCTTAGTCATTAATCAGCTTAGTTAAACTTGAATTTGTCAACTTGCCATCTTAAAAGTGGCTAATAACTTCATTTGCAAATATTATTTAGCATCTACTACATGCAATGTTGTGAAGTGCTGTACTGGGTAGTGTGGGGATTTAGAGAAAAGAATGGGACACAGTCTCTGCTCTCAGCGTTCTTCTGTCATAGTTGTGGAGGGAAATACGAATCAATAAAACTTGAGTAAGCCTCTGGAGTACCTTGATTTTAGTCCAGAGATGTAGGCCAGGATGTTGAAGGAGTTTAGAAACTAGTCATCTGGGCAATGATGAGAAAACCTCAGAGATACTGTCTTAGAAAGATTAAGTAGGAGCAGACCAGAAGTTTCAAGGACTAAATGGAAGTTACATAGAGGAGTGTCAGATTAATTTCATGTGGCTCCAAGAGGAAGGATTAAGATTGATCTATTTATTATCTCATTTATTCATTTATCTATTAAATAATACCAAACATCATCTAAATGCCAGGCATTTTTGTAAGTGCCATAGAGAAAAAAATACACAAAAATCTGTACCCTAATGGAGAGGAATGCCCTAAACTAAGGTACAGAGAAGACCAGCTTCAGGAGCTGGACTTCTTCAAGACCAGGGCTTTTAAAAAATGGGTCATCTATGGATAGGGTCGAAAATCTTTCATAGAACTTTCTAATTGTTAATACACAGAAAGCACTTGACACATCCATTTATTGATTTATTCAGCAAATATTGATATTACTATTTACTGTAATCCATGAAACATGCTACCTACGTGTTGTGAACACAAGGTTAAATAAAACAGACAAGGTCTCTGTCTTCATGGAGTTTATATTCTAGATGGAGGGAGAGACACAATTATACAAATAAACATGACAGTTTCAGGTGATGATACATGTAAAAATTGTGAAGCATAATTTATAATTGTGATTAGGAGAGCCTGAATGGGATATATTAAATTGTATAGTCACTTTGAAGTTGAGTTTCCCCCTTTAGTGATTGCCTTCAGCTGAAGAGAACTGCTTCACCCAAGGTCATGTTTCCTTCCAGGAGGCCATTGAGGGGGTTTACATGTAATGAATCATCAAGTTGTCCAGTTGGCTTCCCGGAATCTGCTTTCGTGTGACCTGTCACAGACGTAATTGATAAGGAGCTGACCGTGAAAAAATACATTGCATCTACCCAGCCATTAGAATAAAATAATAAAATTGATGACAGTATGGTACCATTATTGATACAAGGCAGTTCAGAAAGATATGATTCCCAAACAAACATGATCCCAGCCAGCTGCCTTCTCGTGGATGTTCTCTCCTGACCAGATTGCCTTAATATTCCCTTCAGCTTGACTAATCTTCACACAAGTTTGCTTTTGAACATAGTCCCCTGACTTCCATTTTCTTGGAGCATTTACTTTAGAAAACTTGAAATTATAAATACTTTTTCTGCCCCTTTGAGATGTAAATCCTCCTAGCACTTGCCAGTTTTTTAACCCAGGAATGTCTTTCTCAAGGATAGGAGCTATTCCTTTAATTATCAAGAAAGATAGCAGCCTAATTTCACCGTCTCTGTAGAAGGGTAGGAGGCTGACTTTGATAAGCACCAGTTAGCAAACAGAGCTGGTCTAATCACATTGAGCAAATTCCTCCCTCATGCCCTCCACTATTTTCCAATAGCTCACCAGGTACTTAAAAACTCTCCTGCCTTTTATTTCAGCAGAGTTGAGCTCATTCTGTCTCCTCTTTTGCAATAGTCTTGAATAAAGTCTCCCTTGCCTGTTAAACTCTGTCTACTGCAATTTTTTTTTGACACCCCCTTTCTCTATTAGACATTTTGACAAGCTGGGCAGCTGGCAGGGAAAAGTGACTGGAGTTTCCCAGAGCTTGATTCTGCCAGCAGTAAACTCATGTTCTGGATTATTCTTTTGAATTTCTCCTGGTTAGCACCACAGGAGACTATAAGAGTCCCCTTAGTTAGGCTTCTGGAAGGACAATAACATTATATCTGCTGATAACTCAGAAACCCAATTTGATAATGAGATGGCAGAGAGCTGGCCTGGGAGAGCCAAGCATGGGAACCCAGCCTGGGCTCTGGCATGGCCTGAATGAGCAATTGAGATTCAGGCCTTAAGATCTGCATTAGCAAGCTCTAAAATTGACACTGAGCATCTTAGAGTATGGTGAACTTGGCTATTTCTAAGGACTCTCTCCCTGCTATGATTTCATATCAACTTCTCTGAGAATCGAGTTGGGCTTCAGAAAGCTTATTTGTTATGATTGTATAATGGTCTAGAGAGCTGACACACTGAAATTTACTTTACAAACTCCTGTTGTTATCTAGTTTTGCTATCTTTGTTTGCTTTACTATTATTTTTTCATTAGGATAAATTCCCAGCACTGAGATCACTGGGTCAAAGTGTGTATCATTTTTATGGCTCATGTTACCTGTTCAGAGTATTGCCCTTTTGAAAGATGGAAAAAATTTATTTTGCTGCCAGCACTGGCTGAGTGCACAAGTATTTCACAGTCTTGTCCAGTTCTTTTTACTAATTTAAGTTTGTTTTGTTATTTGTTTGATGGGGCCTGGTAATTATTCTTATATAATTGCATGTATTTAATTGTGATCTAGTCTATTTGTTCCCTCTCGGTAGCATGACAAAGACTCTGGAGATATGTTTCAGGTGTCCGTCCCTGGGCTCAATCCTCCCTTTTAATCTTTTCATTGATTTCTCATAATCTTCTCTAGGTTTAAGTAATTATTTCTGCAGTATTTAAGTACTGCAATGTGAAAAAAGGTAAAGGAGACATCTTAGTGGGATAAGTGCCAAGCATGGAGATGGTCTCTAAAGCAGGATTCATTTCTGGGCTGTGAGAAAGTGTCCCTTTAGGCCTGGAGAGATGCATGTTGAGCCCACTTCCTGTATTCCTTCCATCATAACGCAACCAACTATGAGACATTATATTAAAACCAACTAGGAGTAGCTCAAAAAGGTAAGAAGCTTTCTAGGGTTGCTTCAGGATAAGGAAGCCAGATAAGAATGAGAAAAAGTATCTTAACGGGTGGTTCACAGGCTAACTGTGCGTATATGAGACTTAGGTTATTATATTTTTTAAAAAGCTATTGAATTCAGCATTTTGCAAAAAGATTACACATATTTTGAAACAAATTGAAACAATATACAAAGGTGTAAATTTTTAAATTATGATTATTTTTCATTTTTAAGTCTGGAAAGCACATTGTGTTAAAGTTTTATGTATTTATATAGATTTTTAAATATTATTTGAAATATTATTATGAGTTATTGTAAGCATACAAGAAACAATAGAGAATAGTCTATTGAACACTTCTTTACCTTTACTAGCCAGCTTTATCAAATTCCCATATTTCATATTTTTCCATGTCTGTTTTTTCTATGCTCATACACATTACTAGATTGGCAAATGTTTCATTCTTTCTTTCTTTTTAGTGTAATAATAGTCTGCATAAATTCTTCTCCCTACACTGACATTTTCCCAAGTCAATACTTCTAGGATAGTAGTTTGCAATACATTATAATCATATGGAGAACTTTAAAAAAATATTCCCATATCTATGTCAAAATGTTTGAAAATGTCATTTAGGACTACTGTGTTGTTGCTTCTACTATGTCGTTGTTGGATATCTACATAATCTCAAATTATTTTCCCCAAATTACCTGATTATCACAAAGAGGAAAAGGGTGACTTCATAGTGAAGAAAACTGGACACAATCTTAATCATATTATGAAAGCTAACATAACCAATATTGGGACAAAATGACATCAGTGTATCATCTGATATGATGCCCTGAAAGCACACAGCATCCGTTTTCTGGCATTCTTATAAAAAATGCATATACTGGGTCTAATCATGAGGAGAGCTAAGACAAACTTAGCTATTGAAGGGCATTTTACAAAATAACTGGCTTAATTTTCAGGGCCAAACTCTTTTATGAAAAAGTAAAATGAAAGAAATACAAAATCTTTCTCCCATTTAGTGAGTTCTCATAAGGTATTTACCCACTGAAGGTTCAGTAATTTCGAAACTAGTCCCCAGTTGGTCTCTACCCAGAGCATATTTGAGGAACCTGTGAGATTTTGAATCTGATGCTACAGAGCAAGATGCTCTCCTTCAGACCACCTCATGGTGCAATATTCAGGGTTGGATCTCTCCGTCAAAAGGATACAGGACTGACCTAGAGAGAGGGGCAGAAGCCTGGGACTCAAAGTCTGAGATCAATCCCAGATTTGTCATCAATTTACTGTGACCTCAGGCAAGTCACAGTACAACTCTTTATGCATTGTCTTCCCTTTCTAGAGGAAATAAAAATAGTTGCCTAATATAAGGAGGTTGAGTTGAAAATGAGATAAGATCATAGCTGTGGAACCCTTTGGGGTAAAATGTTAAAAGTTTCTACACTATCAAAAGAAAATAATGTCCTGTTATCAGGTGTGTTGCATTAAAAGATTAAAACTTTACATTGACTGAGAACAAAGTGTTCTCACCTTGTTCCTTACTGATAACCCCTCCTGAAGTCAGAATCTCAGATCCTACTACCTCTTTCTCCTCTTACTGTTCATACCCTTCTTCACCCTCCTCCTCTGCCTGAAGCCCCAGCTCTACTACTGGAAACACAATTATCTCTTCCATAAAAAGCCCCATAGTCTCCTTCAGATAAGTAAAGAGGTCTTGTCATCCTACAGCCATAATGTTGTCTCATCCTACAGCTTCACCCCCAACATATCTTCGTTGTTGATATGCGTTTTACTTACACAGTTTGAATGCTGCAGGTAGTATGTACAGTTGAGCTTCCAACAGAAGTAGTTGGTGGCATAAAATTTACTGAAAAACTTTCTTCAGGATCACATTGTCTTTGATTCAGTGTTTCTCTAGCTTATCACCAGCAGTCAGGATTTTTTTTACTCCTGGGCGCAAAGAATGAGGTAGTTTCAACCAACTCCCTCCACCCCCAAACATTTTCATTTTACTCTTCATTGAAGTCCATTAGGGAGAAGACATATGACTCTGATCACGGGCTGATTATGGAAAGATTCTGGATTCCTCATCATTCTAACACTGGGCTCTTCACTCCCTAAAAGGGGAAGATGAAGCCAGTTCAAGATGAGAACAAAGAAGCTGCCAAAAACTAGCAGCATGGCTTTAGGCAAGCTGTTTGATCTGTCTGAGCCTCTGGTTCATTATCTAAAACAAATGATAGTTTTGTATTGTGAAATTACCTTCAACTCTGGCACTTCTAATTCTGGCTTCATTGGGAAAGGAAGTAAAATTTCCTACAACCAATCTGCATGCACTCTGGTCACATTTCAGATTATCCGTGTGCAAATGGAGAGGAAAGGAGTGCTGATGTGTCAAATCCTAACAGAGGGAGCCTGATAAACTCTAGGGAGAAAGTGTGATTGGTTGGCCTTGTTCTCTCTCGTATCTCCTGACCTGGAGGACTAAATGGAAAGGGAGATACCAAGAGGCCATTACAGTGATCCAAGAGAACAAGGAGGAGGGCATAGACCAGAATAGGAGCAGCAGGCACCCCGGCCAGCACCTGCCTCACCGTGGGAGTTGGATAAACGTTTACAAAAAGAATAAATGCCCCCTCCCTTCTCCCTCTAGTGGGAGGAATTCCAGCTTCCTTGTATAAAGTGTTGTAGTGAGCTGTTCCAGACTCTTTGACGTTTAGGGCTAGAGGGTATAGTATGGGCCTCGGACTGCAGGGCCATATGCTGTCAGTCTATATTATTCATCCATCTTTTCCTTCATTCAGCATTTACTGAGCAACTTAATGTACCTCCTATTGCCGGAATTTTTTCATGTTAAAGAGATAACAGTAAACAAGACAGTTAACAGTCCTTGTTCTCATGTAATTTATTGTCTGGATGGCACACCCCATCTGTACTCCTCAAATCATGCAATCTTTCTTAAAACCCCCTGGACCAGTTCACGTGAAAATTTTCGTCCCTTAACTGTTTATTTGCCCATTGCCTTTACCATAAGAATTCACAATGAGTCTGCTCAGGCTGCCATAACAAATACCATAGCCTGGGTGGCTTAAATAACATAAATTTATTTCTCATAGTTCTGGAAGCTGAGAAATCCAAGATCAAGTTGCCACCATGGTTAGGTTCTGGTGAGGGCTGTCTTTCTGGCTTGCAGACAATCATCTTCTCAGTGTGTCATCACGCAGCAGAAAGAGAGAGAATGAGAGCAGTTCTCTGGTTTATCTTCCTATAAGGGCACTAATTCTATCAAGAATGCCCCACCCTCATAACCTCATCTAAACCTAATTACTATCTCTCAAAGGCCCCATCTCAAATACCATCACATTGGGGGTTAGGGCTTCAACATATGAATTTTGGAGAGACACAATTCAGCCGATAACAGGTATAAAGTGAACTATTTAATCTGTAAAATGGGCATACAAAGCTCTGCTCTACACAATACAAAGAATTATTGTAAAACAAAATTTCACTTGAATATTTTCAGATTAACCCACATATGTCAAGGTGGCATGAAACTTTAAAGCATTGTCATTAACTTTCATTTCTGCACCTGCTTTATTTGAGCAAATGGAATGCTTTTCCCCAAGAATATTAAAGTCTCCTTGAACACAAGGATAATTCTTTTCCCATAGTATCCTCAGTGACAGATAACACAGTGCAGGCGCATAAGTCTGAAGAGTGTAGAAAGGAGGAAGAGAGAGGCTTCCAAGGTCCTTTATCAGCAGGTCTCACTGTGTTGGTAGAATCTAGCACTCTCCATCCTTCTTATCATTTGTCACTAGGATTTAATTTTTCTGAAGAATTAATACCAACATTTTAAAGAATCCCAAAG
The DNA here is from genome assembly GCF_003031525.2 of Neophocaena asiaeorientalis asiaeorientalis. Taxonomy (NCBI): domain Eukaryota; kingdom Metazoa; phylum Chordata; class Mammalia; order Artiodactyla; family Phocoenidae; genus Neophocaena; species Neophocaena asiaeorientalis. The sequence goes on along the minus strand of NW_020185331.1, from coordinate 9,918,785 downwards.
TTCAAAAATACCACCAGGGTAGAGCATGTTATTATTTCAGAAACATAGTAAATAGAAGATAAGCAAACTAAATTTTAAACAATGCAATATTCCTGTTGGATAGTCAGATACACTCAGTATCTAATACTAATCAATTTGAATCCACATTTCAAATGTGTGCCTTGGCAAAATGCTGTTTCTTCATATTCTGAAGCTTAAAGAGTCATTCTCTAATGATCAAAGTTGGATGTGTGAGACCCCCTACTACCTGTAGTTTGTCTTAACCGATGGCTTGGAAATGCTAGGTTGCCTTTTCTGAGTTCCTATAATTACTAGCGAGAACTATTAAAATTGTAACATGGGGTACCACCTGGGTCAATCTCTTACCTGATGGAGTATCTTCTACTATATTCTCTAATGATGATTTAGCCTCCAATTTGTAACTTCCTGCTTTATAAGGTACTATACCCCTTTGTTGGATGGTCTTATGCTTAGAAAGCTCTTTATCTTATTGAGATGAAAGTTTCTTCCCTCTGATCTTTGCCCTTTTATCCTATTCAGCCACACATAAGGTCACTTACAGTCAGTGATAAAAGTTTTATTTCTAAATCATGAGAAGTCTTTAAAAATTTTATATACACACATAAACAAATGTAAAAGAGGGAGATAGTGGAATATATTAGGCATAATCTCACTCTCCAAACATAATTGCTCTTAACTTTTCAGTACATATTCTTGCAAGTTTAAAAAAGCAATTTGGCCTTTTTAATGTTATTATACTGTAATATTCTTCTGCAGGTACCCCCATACACACACAGAGTTATCAATACAGTATCATCATTTGGGGTATCAGTACATTTTCTTCTAAAAGTGATTATTAAATGTTTCATCGTATGGATGTATCATAATTACCTAAAATTACTCATGCAGGTCTTATTAAATAATAAAAAATATTTTATGAAATGCTATTCTATTTTGGGTAGCCTATATTCCAATGACATTTACTTAATTTTTGTTTTAGATAAAATGCTGGAATTGGAATTACTGATCAAAAATTTTTTTTCTTGATTGTTATTCAATAGCTAGGGCAGTCACCTAAGTTTTATATTATCTGTAAATGAGATAAATGATTCTTTTGTGTATTTATCTAAGTCTGTAAAAAATGTTGTACTAGAAGGATCCAGGTAAAAATATTTCTGGCAGAATTCTAGATACGAATATTTAGGTTGACCCATTGAACAATTGATGGCATCTGTCAAATGTGTATATATATCAAATAGTGTCCTTAACTGTCATTGATGTTCTTCCAAGGAGACTATTATTTTATAAAGAGTCACCATCAGACTCAACAACTAATAATTTCTATAATGGATTGTTGTCCTATTTTATAAAATTATAACAGCAACAGCGTATTATTTTGAAATGCTAATGTAAGAATACATAGTTCATTTCCCTCCTTGGCTCTTCTTCCTTCCCTATTGGGTGCATTTCAAATCATGTGGTTGCACAGTATTGGGTGGCAAAGAAAGAGAAACATAACTTCTCATTTTAAGAGTGTAATTCATGCTGGCTCCTAAAGATCATATCTAATTTTTCTCCTTCCCTCCCTGAACTTCCTTATGTCTTTCCTTCTTTCTTTTCTTCCTTCCTTCTTTCCTTCCATGAACTTGCAAACTATCTTCTTAATAATTAGCTGTGGAGTTTTGAGAACTGTGTTTGGACTGTACTAGGTGGAATAAGTCCATGTTTTATTATTAGAATTGCCTGATAATGGTATGTATCCATTTACATTCATTATTATTAGACTTGTATTTGTTTACTTGTTTTGGTTCTTGTTTAATAAAACATTGGATATCTCCATTCTTTCGTAGGAGTAGAACCCAAGTCATAGAACATCAGGGTTGAAAGGGGTTATAAAGCATCCCATCCAGTGTTGGAATTTTTATTTAATATGGAGCTTAGGGATGGATGTGGCTTGAGTAAGGTCACAGGTCAGCCGGTGGTAGAACCTGGACCAGATTCCAGGTCATTTTGATGCTTAGCTTAATGCTCTTTCTCCACCCTTCCCCCTCCTTTTTTTTTTCCTTAATTACTCTTGGTTAAGTCAATGATTATGAATCCTTTATTACATCTTCTAAAGAGTCTGTCTTTTTCCTTTCTTTTAATTTCTCCTTTTCTCTTTCCTTCACTGCAAAAAAACTTAAAAGGATCCAAAGAAAACCTCAGATCCTTCCATAACAAAACCTGTCTCAATTCTTTCCTCTTTGGATTATACACAGACTACTGTGTATAATAACCAAGATGGCTCTTGCCTAATTTGGATCCTAGGAGTGTACATGATCTGCAGAGCATTCCGTCAGTGCTCACTATGCATCAGGCCCTATGCTAAGTTATATCTGCACGCATTATATCCTTAAATGCAATTTTTATAACAATCCCATTAAAGAGATGGTATTATACCTAATTTATAGATTGTAGAAAACTGAATCTCAGAGAGGAAAGAAACATTTAAATTTTACAGATAATGTATGATGGAACTAGAATCTGAGGAGCAGTCTGTCAGGCTCAGAGCCAGCTTGATTTCTTCTCTCTAGAGTTTGGGGTGTGTGTGTGTGTGTGTGTGTGTGTGTGTGTGTGTGTGTGTGTGTGTGTGTGTGTTTATGTACGTACCCCCAAGTATGTGTGTGAATGCATGTGTCTCAGTCCACATATATGTGATGTTTATGTCTGGAATGTGTGCATGTGTGCACCCATACACACACCTAAACAGGTGTGTTAGGACAACGGTGAGACAATCTTGTCATTTCAAGGGATGTGGCTACTGATAAGAAAAGGGAGTGCCCTTTAAATAATCTGAGCACCTCTCAACCCAAGTAGAGTAATGCTTATTCTCAGTCTTTTCCAGAGGGGGGATGGCCTCTCATTTCATTTTGTTATAGGAACATCTATCCCTAGCCTGCAGTTTATGAGAAACATTCTGTCAGTGGGCGGCAGCATGGGCTCACTATAATTAATCTCTTTCTCACCCCACACTTCTGAGAGTGAGAAACGAAAGGGCATTAAAGGGAGTGCAGTTACAACCCAAGAAGGGACCACATAAAATGTTACCTTCTGGCTCAACACGCTGCTCTATTCATGAGTCCTAGTCCTGCGTTCTTACCTCAGCAGGGCAAGCAGGGCGTGTTGCTGGCTGAGACCCAGTCTCTGTGATTTGGTTGGGGTATTAGCTAAAACTTTGCTGAAAGTTAAGATTTTGTGCCAGATGTTTGTTTGTTTGTTTGTTTTTTCCTTATCCCATGTGTGTTAAAGGTAAGATGAATAAAGGCAAAGAAAAGAGATGAATTATTGCTGGACTTTAAACTTTGGAGTCAGGGAGTGGAGTGTGAGTTCCTACATTTCCATGTAATAACCTAGAGGTTAAGTCCACTTAACCTTTCTGGACTCAGTTCCCCCATTTGTAGCATAAATATCATGACACGCGTCTCTTGAGGTTTGGGGGAATTTGCATGGGTTAAGTATATGTGCTGCTTAACAGAGTACTTGGCACAGTGAGGTAGGGACATTAAATAGTTATCAATTATGGGGGATCAATGCCATGTAGACGTACAGGGTGACATGAGATTGAATCACAGAGACAACGAGCCTAATCTGGAGAGGCAAAGATATGTTCCCAGAAGAAGGAGATGTGATGGGTAAGTAGAGGATTGGCTAGGTGATGGATATCAGGGTAGCACTGGGGCACTTTGAGGGTTTCCATTTTCTCCAGGCAGAATGATTTTAAGTTTAATTTTACAATAAATATATGGGTTTCACTGTGTCAAACATGAAAGGCCAAAAATAATAAAACCAATCACCAGGATTCTTTTCATAGCTGTTTGTGGTGGTTCCTCAGTGAGGAACTAAGGTCCTTAGTCTTATAGCCTCTGAGGAACTTAAGGCTCACAACGACCGTATCAGTGAGATTGGAAGGGGACCTGCCCCTGTTGAACCTTAAGATGACCATAGCCCCAGCCCGCAGCTAGATTGCAGACTTAGGAAAGACCTTGAACCAGAGGGTCTCAGATAAACTACATCTAGATTCTTGTTCCATAGAAACTTTGAGAAAATTACTGTTCATTCACGCTGCTCGCTAGGGGGAAATTTGTTATGCAGCTGTAGATGCTTAATACACTGTTTGTTGCTGGGATCTACACATGCTCAGCCTCATTTTTAAATATCTTCTCTTGAAGTTTTTGTGCAAAGTCCTGAAAAAGAGGGTCATGAAATTTCACCTCATAATTTTTCTTAGTAAAGAGACAGATATATATATATATAAAAAGAAATCATTAACCACACAACTTGAGACTATTGGGCTTTTTCATAGTCATATATGTCTGAATGGAGTCATAGAAGTCTGCTGAAGGTGATGGACAAGGAAGCATCCAGTTATTCAGAAATTATGCCTTAACACTGATAAGGTCTCATGTTCAAACAAGGCCCTTGGGGGTTCTCAGGCCTATGGTCCGCTGCCCCTTAGGCTAAAGAGTATGAGCAGAAGATGAGAAGCTACCTCCAGGAGAGCAGAAGATGCTGCTGTATTGATCTCAACACAGCCTTTTCTACCACTGTGGCTCCAGAAGGTGTTGGTGGATGCCACACATTGTTCCCCGTGAGTCTGTTTCCCTGGCTTCCTTTTGTTCTAGGGTCCCAAACGAACAGAGAGGAGATTTGTAATCTCCTGGAGGCCTGTGGATTAAAATAACATTATTTTAAATGTTTTAACATTACTTTAAAAGAATAACATTATTTTATGTTAATAACTAAGGAGACGCTCCTTCCCTTGGGGATTTCTGATTCTTCTCATGCCCTGCACCTCCCACTTCTCTAAGGGGAAGATATACTTCCCTTAGAGTCCAGTTGTTTGGTTTTTTTTAAAAAAAAAACAAGAACAAAAAGATTTGTTTGCAGCACAGCCCAGTCCCCATCACTTCATTACTGCATAAGAGTAGAAAAGAGTGGTGTGGTTGGGAGTGGGAGTGAGTAAAGAGTATAGATTAAAATAAATGAGCTGATAATTGTTGAGGATGAGTTAAGGTACATAGAAGTTCATCATTATTCTCTTCTTTTCTGGATAACTTTGAAATATTCCATAATTAAAATATTAAAACAAAAAGAAAGAAAAAAACTCTTGGTATGTAGGCTTCAACAATTGTGGGAGAAGCAGGAAATTTGTATAGGCTTGATTTTTCTTCTCTGCATACATTTCATATATTTTTGTCTAGAAATAGCCTATCCTCATTCTTGCCTTTATTTCTGCCAGGACATGTTGCTGGATATGTGTTTTTTAAAGCAGCTCTAAGAATATGCTTGGCAGTAATATTTTCCCTTTAGAGAATATTTCCCATTAGAGCCAACAGTGGATGTGGACTCTGGACTAGTTTTTATGCATTTCCAAGACAGTATACCACTCATCCGAAGGTATGTGTGTATATGTGTGTGTGTGTGTGTGTGTGTGTATGCACACACACATATATTCTTACGGTATTTCTTCTTTTCTAGTACCGTGGTCTGAGCTGAGTCCATAGGTACTAAGTTAATATGACCTTGCCTAGGTCTTATGTTTGTTAAGCATTGTCTTAGTAAATCCTCACAATAGTCTCTGAAGACTGCACTACTGTTAATTCCATTATATAGTTGTAGGAGCTGGTCTGGTGAAATGAAGTCGCTTTCCCATGATGTGAAAGGAGATCTACCAGAAAACTGATCGGTACACTTTAACAGATAATTATGTTGTTTCCTCAAAAGTTTTCTTTTTTCTTAAAATAGGTTTGTTGTTTGTTTTCCATGCAAAAGAAAGCAAGATGAGCTCTTCTTTTTTTACTCTTTTCTGAAATAGAAAAGAGTAAAATGCCCAAGGGTCTGACAGTGATTGTGCTGAAAGGATTTTGTGACCAACAACTTTAGGTCAGCTCAGGATATCCATCTGAAATAAGGGGGAATAAACATAGGGAAGGAGAAGTTTATTTCAGCTCTAATCAGAGTAAGAGCAAGTGGATCAATGTTTACCAAAAGAAACTTGTCTAGAATAGCACATATTTCCTATGTCCCATAGGTATTACAAACTGAAACAGGAAATGGAAAGCTATTAAAATAAATGATCCAATAGTGTTCTTTAAACAACTGTCAGCACTTTGACAAAAAAGGAAACCCATACCCTCCTTTTCTTTTATATTCCCTGAGTTCAAACTCATGTATCTTTTTTGATAGGTCAGCACTAAATTTGGGTAATGACTGCTAAGTCCTAGACACTATTTAAAAGAAAGTAGAAGTTAAAAAAAGAATTTTCAAAGTATGTGGATGTTAAGCTTACAGGTAATCTGTAATTGGACCTACGGGCAGTTGAAAATGTGGCTCTTAAAAAATATGGGTCAAGTATTGCATTTTAATTTAATGTGCTGGATAGAAATGATTTAGTGAGATTTCCAGAATTCCTCTTTCCCATTTCCCCACGAACTTTAAAGGAGGTTTTGTGCTTCTCAGTGTTTTTTCTTGCCCATGCTTCATGGAAGTGTCTGTTACAAAGGGCAAGGGGAGGAGGACAATAGAGGTAAAGTCAAAAAAAAAAAGGTGTTTTTTCCCACAATATTTAGTTTTCTAGGGCTGGGGGCTTTTTAAAGGGGTTTTAAGACAGACAGAGTAAAGGTTACTGTAATAGGTGTTTTAAAAGTATATGAATAGGGCTTCCCTGGTGGCACAGTGGTTGAGAGTCTGCCTGCTGATGCAAGGGACATGGGTTCGTGCCCCGGTCCGGGAAGATCCCACGTGCCACAGAGCGGCTGGGCCCGTGAGCCATGGCCGCTGAGCCTGCGCGTCCGGAGCCTGTGCTCCGCAATGGGAGAGGCCACAACAGTGAGAGGCCTGCGTACTGCAAAAAAAGAAAAAAAAAGGTAAATCAAATAGTGTAGTAGTTAATCATATGAGTTCTGTAGTCAGTGACCTGATTTAGAATTCTAGATTCCCTCCTGCTAGTCCTGTGAGCTTAGGCAAGTAATTTAACCTCTTGAGAGTTAAATTTTCTCACCTGTGTGAAATTATGATATATTAAACTGACCTACTGAAGTAAATGAGAATATGAAATAAGGCCTTCTGTGTAGATCGTGATGCTTGTACATAATGGAGAGTCAATAAAATTTAGCTATTATTTTTACCCATCCAACCACTTTTAACTGAGTTAGGAGCCATAAAGTAGTATTTAAAATATGACTGAAATTTTCAGATAGAGTGTGGTATTAAGGTATTTTTCCCACACTATTTGCCTTTTGTAAGAATAAACACTGACTCATATTCCATGAGTCAGTGTTTATTCTTTACCCTATTATGCCTTTATCCTATTACGTTTTGGGGTTTTTTTAAGGAATACTTTATTTCACATAATATTTCCCTTGTGAGAAATTTAGAGACCTAAAGGGAGTGTTCTTACTGATTATTTGCTTTCCATTCTGTTGAAGAGGGAACTTCTAGGTAGCCTATTCAGATCTATCAGATTGTTAAACCCAGATCTGTTGTGTATTTATTCTTCAAATGGTTATTGAGCACTTACTGTGTGTCATGTAAACTTCTAGTTGCAATAGTGAATGGTGAGAATAGTAGGGAATCTAACTTTTCTCTAGCCTCAGTGAATGAAAGTCTGCTACCTACCTCTTTTCATCACTATGAATGCCAAAATTCAGATTCTTAGGACCTGAAAAAGCTCTCCATGAGCTTTTTTTCCTTCCCTCTTCTTGGATTCTCCCTCTCTTTTAATTGTAGATCTCTGATTTACACCACTCTTTGCATTTTCTTTTTCCTGACTCTCTTCATAGAAGGAATGTTGCAGAACATGCAATTTTTAAAAAATAAGATACTGTCTATTACACTAATAAATTCTCTTTGGGTTTGACAGATACTTTCAGTAGGTCTGGAGAATTTATATGGAAATCAGCGCAGCACTACATCTGTCTAATTAGACAGATGAACTCATAAAAGAAGACAAGTGTCTCCTGGAATAGGAGCAGGATTGAGCAGGAGGGGAACTCCTCCTCAGCTGTTTTCATAGGTTAATTTAGGGGCTGTTAGTGCACAGACTCCAGTCTCTTGGGACACTTCCTTGCTCCACAGGAAAGGGGAGGATACATTCTTTATCACGTCCAATAAAGAACTCAAATTAACCTCCCCCCACCCCCGCTGCGCTGTGACATAATTAATGTCAAATTTAAGAAAAGCAGGTTGCAGATTTCCCGAAGAATCGCAAAGACCTAACTACTTTACCGTATAGAGGTTCTAAACCCTGGTTGCTTGTTAGAATCACCAGGGGAACCTTTACAAGTTCTTATGACTAGGACCCTTCCTAGGACCAATCACTGGTCATTCAGATCCTCTCAAATTCTATTTGAAGAATAGGGTATAGATCTCAGTGTTAAAAATATCAGAATTTAAAACCATTGGCCAGTGTTTCCTACATGCCTGTTTGAACAATTTAGTAACATTAATGGACGAAATTAAAGTTCTTCCACCTTCTGTTTTGTAACATAAATACTCATACAAATGCTTAAACCTGATATGGACTCACACAAACACATGGCATAGACCAGGCACAGAGACAAACACTAGCATGTTTAGCAACCTGCATGGCATAGGCACACTCAGGCATCCAGACTCATTCCTAAAACCTTACAAACAGGCTCATAGATATATATGTTCAGGTATAAACAGGCACTAAGATCCCATAGGAAAGAAATCCACAGACACATGTTCACACAGACTTAAGTATTGGTACACAGAGACACAAACATATACAACCACATACATATTTTGGATGCATTCATGAGGATGTGTGTATAAACTTAGTCCCATACACACAGAAAGACCATCAGAGATATTCAAAAGAGATGAAGAAAAATCACAGGATGAAACTCATGGTTTGTAAATTATGTCTCAATAAAGCTGTTGAAAAATTAAGAAAGAGAATCCACTGAGATGTACATAGACACCCAGCAAACAAAGATATAAGAGGAGACACACATATTCAGAAATTCTCCTTTAGTAGTTTGTTGTTTTTTTTTTTTTTTTTCGGTATGCGGGCCTCTCACCGTTGTGGCCTCTCCCATTGCGGAGCACAGGCTCTGGATGCGCAGGCTCAGCGGCCATGGCTCACGGGCCCAGCCGCTCCGCGGCATGTGGGATCTTCCCGGACCGGGGCACGAACCCGTGTCCCCTGCATCGGCAGGCGGACTCTCAACCACTGCACCACCAGGGAAGCCCTCCTTTAGTAGTTTTTGGGTCTTTACTTGCCTGTGTTTGTTTGGGTTCTTGAAGTGCCATTGACATGTTATTTGCTGCCTCTGGGTGGATGGGCTTTTGCTGAGCTCACTTGCAAAATCCCTGGCCCCTTGCGCAGGTGGATCATGTAGAAGATATGATTGGAATTATAGCCTCCAATGAGAGAATTAGACATATTTTGCTGGAAAAGGAGATTTTACCGAAAATATTCCTTTCATGGGAACCTGAAAATTGGAGAAGCAAGTAAACTCAGGTTTGGATGCTGGCATATGTTCCAGAAAGCATGACAAACAGCCTGTAATAATGATAATTAATAAGTAATGTCTCTGTGGCCTTTTATAATAAGTTCTCTTGTTCTTACTAACTCAGTTGATCATATCAGAGCTCTTCAGTGTGATCTCATTTGATCTTCAGAGCAACCAAGCAAATAAGAATTATTATTATAAACATTTTATAAGTGTCAGAATTATTGCCAAGAAAGGCTGCGTAATATTTTCGAGGTCATCCACCAATAAGTTGCTTGTTTGAAAGTCAAATTCATGTCTGATGGACTCAGAGTCGGTACTCTTGGCAATTGTGCAGCATGGCCTCTGCAAACACTGAGTTTGGGGTCCATCTTATGGCTATTCTGACTTTGCATATGAGAAAACTGAAGATCACGGTGGTTAAGTACTTTACATCAAGCTCCCAGGGGCACACACAAGACTTGAATCTATTATTCTGAGGCCTGTTCCAGGGTTGATTGAGAAATGAGCCTTTGGGCCATTCTATGAACTATATATGAGCTAGACTAGGTGAAGAGATTGAAGCTTAGGAAATATGACTGAACTGAAAGGGCAATGGCCGTGCCTTAAACATCCTTAGAAAGAGCCTGGATCCCCCTAGAAGACAATGAAGCCTCTCTCCTCTCCGTGCTCCTGTGTTGCTGCTTTGAGGACTATGAAACTGCTCTCCCTGGCGTTCGGGCCAGTGACATCTCAATAATCTCTTGAAGGGGAGGGGCTTCCCTGGCGGTCCAGTGTTTAAGACTCCCTGCTTCTACTGCAGGGGGCACGGTTTCAATTCCAGGTCTGGGAACTGGGATCCCGCATACTGCGTGGTGTGGCCAAAAAAACAAAACAAACAAACAAAATAATCTCTTGGAGGGGATTGCATCCTAGTCTCAAGAACGGAGGTATGACCTTGACTTCAGGAAGAGGTTTTGCCTGTTTGCCATTTTCTCAGGGTCTGTATCTGGCTGGAATGAAAAGTGCTCAATAAGTGGGAAACCACCTTGATTATATTTTAGAATTTCCTCTAAATTCTCTTATCAGAATCTGAATGTGATGATGAAATTCCCTGTTATTCCATAATTATTGAGGATGTATCAAGTGTTTGACACTATATTAGACTCTGGATACAGAGTAAGAGTTCCTATTCCCAACAAGTGTATGATTAATTGAGGGAAAAATAATGATTAGATGTTATGAATGATTAGAAACCATCACATCAGTCTTAGCAAGGCAAGAGTTGGTTCTTGGGGGGCATAAAATTCTTAGATATTACAATGATTTGTGACCCTTTCTTCAGATCTCAACCTTATCTGATAAAATCATATTCCTTAGAATTTAATTCCATGGGTAAGTGATTAGGACAAAAAAATACCTAAGGCCCCTTAGGGAGGTGATAATGACGAAAAGGTTGAGAAACACAGCATTAGACCACACATCACAGATCTGCATGTTATTCACTTAAACATTTCAAATTGTTATTAACTTTAAATGTCAAGAGATTTTATATAAAAATCTAAGTTCCTGGTTTTGTTTAAAAACAAAAATCAGAAGGTCTGGCAACTCTGGGTCCATAGTTCCCGTGGAATTAATTGGCCTGACTTGTGTAGGCGCTTCATCTGTTAGGTAGGCCATGTCCACCACAATCTCCAACATTCTCCCTTCATTATATTTATTCTCACCCATTTCACTTATTTATGTTACCTTTCTGGATCTTGTAAGTATCTATTTACATTCCCAGTATTCAGATAAAATTAGTTACAGTATCAGAGACAGATATTTTAGCAGTCTAGGGAAGGAGAAGTTAGCAAAGGTTTGAGTGTTCATAGATGGCTTCATAAGGAAAGTGTGAAATAAGCTTTTTATAACAAATTAGGATTTAGTGAAGGAATAAAGGTGGGAGGGTCCTTTAGTGGAGGGTCCATAAGAAGAAAAACGAGATTATGCAAAATTAAGCTCTGATGGATGAAAGACCAATTGTGCAAGGTAATATTTTAAACATTGAGAATAAAATGTAAAACATTATGTTTATAATCTTAAATTTGCAAGGAATTTCCTTTTTAAATGACATAGAAAAAAAGACACACCATAAAGGAGAAAGTGGATAAGTTTGAATCAGTCAATGAAAAACATCTGTTCATCTAAGGTGTCATAGGGTAAAAGGCAAGCAAAATATTTTGAGATGATATTTATGCATAAAACTGAAGATAAGTATGTAAAATTTATAGAGATCGTCTACAAGTTGAAATGAAACAAGATAACCCCCTGAAAAAATGAGCAAAATTAATGAAAATGTCATTCATAAAAGATAAAAGACAGATGACCAATACGTACATATGAGAACATGCTCAATCTGATGTCATCAGGGAAATGCAAACTAAAACAATAGTAAGGTATTATCCCATACTGAATGATTGTCACATAAATCTAAAGTCAAGTAACTCCAAACGGCTGGGTAAGAATGTGGCAAATTTGGAAACTTCATATAGTGTGGGAGTGGGAGTTGGTACATTCTTTTGGGGGGCAATAGACAATATTTAATAAATTGTATTATTTATAGACTTTTTAACCCAGCAATTCTATGCTAGGTACATACCTTGAAGAAATTTTCACACATGTGCAAAAGAAGATGTATAGTTAAATGCCCTTTATATTATTGTATGTGGTTGGGAAAAAATGAAAACATCTTAAATGATCCTCAGCAGCAAAAGTGATAAATATTGAGCATCTTTTCATGTGCCTCTTGGCCATCTGTATGTCTTCTTTGGTGAAATGTCTATTTAGGTCTTCCGCCCATTTTTTGATTGGGTTGTTTGTTTTTTTGATATTGAGCTGCATGAACTGTTTGTATACTTTGTAGATTAATCCTTTGTTGCTTCATTTGCAAGTATTTTCTCCCATTCTGAGGGTGGTCTTTTTGTCTTATTTATGGTTTCCTTTGCTGTGCAAAAGCTTTAAGTTTAATTAGGTCCCATTTGCTTATTTTTGTTTTTATTTTCATTACTCTAGGAGGTGGGTCATAAAAGATCTTGCTGTGATTTATGTCAAAGAGTGTTTTTCCTGTGTTTTCCTCTAAGAGTTTTATAGTGTCCAGTCTTACATTTAGGTCTTTAATACATTTTGAGTTTATTTTTGTGTATGGTGTTGGTAGTGTTCTAATTTCATTCTTTTACATATAGTTGTCCAGTTTTCCCAGCACCACTTATTGAAGAGGCTCTCTTTTCTCCACTGTATATTCTTGCCTCCTTTGTCATAGATTGGGTGACCATATGTGCGTGGGTTTATCTCTGGGCTTTCTAACCTGTACCATTGATATATTTCTGTTTTTGTGCCAGTACCATACTGTCCTGATGTATCACCTCACACTGGTCAGAATGGCCATCATCAAAAAAATCTACAAACAGTAAATGCTGGAGAGTGTGTAGAGAAAAGAGAACCCTCTTGCACTGTTTGTGGGAATGTAAATTGATACAGCCACTGTGGAGAACAGTATGGAGGTTCCTTAAAAAACTAAAAATAGAACTACTGTATGACCCAGCAATCCCACTACTGGGCATATACTCTGAGAAAACCATAATTCAAAAAGACACATGCACCCCAGTGTTTATTGCAGCACTATTTACAATAGCCAGGACATGGAAGCAACCTAAGTGTCCATCGACAGATGAATGGATAAAGAAGTAATGGAATATTACTCAGCCATAAAAAGGAATGAAAATGGGTCATTTGTAGAGATGTGGATGGACCTAGAGTCTGTCTCACAGAGTGAAGTAAGTCAGAAAGAGAAAAACAAATATTGTCGCATATATGTGGAATCTAGGAAAATGGTACAGATGAACCTGTTCTCCAGGGCAAGAATAGAAAGGCAGACATAGAGAACGGATGTGTGGGCACAGTGCGGGAAGGGGAGGGTGGGATGAATTATGAGATCAGGCTTGACATAAATACACTAGCATGAGTGAAATAGATAGCTGGGGGAACCTTCTGTATAGCACAAGGAGCTTAGCTTGGTGCTCTGTGATGACCTAGATGGGTAGGATGGGGTGGGGAGGGAGGTCCACGAGGGAGGGGATATATGTATACATACAGCCGATTCATTTCATTGTACAGCAGAAACTAACACAACATTATAAAGCAATTATACTCCAATAAAAAAAATAAAAGTAAATTAAAAAGAGGATAAAATAAAAAGTGATAAATTGTGATAGAGTCACAAAATGAAAAGCTGTAAAACTGTTAAAATAAATGTACTGATACAACACTTATCAAATTAGCTCAGTCTCTAAAAACCTTCTAAAATCAAAATGCAGAGAAATACACAATATTATAACTTTTACCAAATACAACAACATGAAAGATAAAAGAGTGAATAACATGACTGGTAAGGAACCTGTAGGAAAAAAATATGTTTATGTGAAGGGAGATAATGTTGCCAGCATCTGGCCCAGGGTGTGCTGGGGCCTGGAGTAGGGAAGTACATATGTGAAAAGCTGAACTTTGCTGTAGAAACTTTGAATGTTGCTGTACTTTCATTGTCTGATCAAGCAACTACTCGCAAGGTTTCTTTTCAAGGCCTGGGGGAAAATAGCCATCATAGATTCATATGGAAGATGGTAGTTTCTAGTTTCAAAAAATTTACCTGAAGAAACAAGGGTCTTTGCAGCCAGTACTGAGAGACAGAAAAATCAGCTGATGTTCTCTTTGGTGTGGACATCAGGTAGAGGAAAAGACTTGGGCTTCCACAGATCATTCACTAAGCAGATCAACTTCACTTCTTTCTTCAGATGCTTAAAATGACCTTCCCTTAGTGAGAACTATCCACACCTGGCCGCTGCCTCGTGCATACATACACACCTTCCAAAAGCAGAGCTTTGAAAATTATACTTCCCTTTTCAAAGTATCCCAGATCTTTATTATTCTGTGAATAGAGTCCAGAACCTGCATCCTCTGACTTTTTTCCCTATTAAATAGACTATATTTTAGAGCAGTTTTTGGTTCACAGCAAAACTGAGCAGAAAGTACAGAGTTGCCTTACACCCCTGCCCCACGAAAGCACAGCCAACCCCACTGTTAACATCCCACACCGGAGTGGCATATTTATTACAAACGATGAACCCACATTGACACCTCATTAGCACCCAAAGTTCATAATCTGCATTAGGGTTAACTCTTGGTGTTGTATGTTCTGTGGGTTTTGACAAATGTATATCACATTATTCACCATTATGGCATCATGCAATGTAGTTTCCCTGTCCTAAAAATTCTCTGTGTTCTGCCTATTCATCTCCCTTCTCCAACCCCTGGCAACCACAGGTATTTTTACTATTTTCATTTTTTTCTTTTCCAGAAGGAGATATAATTGGAATTACACAGTGTGAAGACTGTTCAGATTGGCTTCTTTCACTTAGTAATACTTATTTAAGTTTCCTCCTTTTCTTTTCATGGCTTGATAGTTCATTTCTGTTATTACTGAATAATATTCCATTATCTGGATGTACTGTAGTTTCCATTCACCTACTGAAGGGCATCTTGGTTGCTTCCAAGGTTTGACAGTTATGGATGAAGTTGCTATAAATATCCATGTCCAAGTTTTTGTGTGGCTATAAGTTTTCCACTCATTTGGGTAAATACTAAGGAGCACGAGTGCTGGATCATATGGTAGGAGTATGTTTAATTTTATAAGAAGCTGCCAAACTGGCTTCCAAAGTGGCTGTACCATTTTGCATTCCCACCAGCAATGCATGAGAAGGTTCCTGTTGCTCCACATTCTCGTCAGCTTTTGGTGCTGTAAATGTCCTGGATTTTGACCATTCTAACCGGTGTGTAGTAGTATCTTACTGTTGTTTTAATTTGCATTTCCCTAATGACAAATTATGTGAAGCATCTTTTCATATGCTTAGTGCCATCTGTATATCTCCTTTGGTGAAGTGTCTGTTAAGATCTTTTGCCCATTTTTAATCAGGTTGTTCATTTTCTTATTTTTCAGTTTTAAGAGTTCTTTGTGTATAGCCTAGATACAAGTCCTTTATCAGATATGTATTTTGCAAATATTTCCTACCAAGGAGAAAATGGTTCTTCTTCTCATTCTCTAGGTGTTGTCTTTTGCAGAGCAGACATTTTTAATATTAACGAAATCCAGCCTCTTAATTATTTCTTTAATGGATCATGCTTTTGGTGTTATACAGCCTCTGACTTTTGACTCCAGCTTTACTTTCTTCCCTCCCTCACCTATTCACCTGTCACGTCAACAGATTTTTACTGTGAACTTTGTTGTGAACACTGGGAATTGAGAGAGAGCAATACAGACAAGGGTGTTGTTCTCATGGAGCTCATATACCAGGGTAGAGACAGACCATGAACACATTGACAAGCAAATGAGAGAATTTCAGAAAATATAAGTGCTATGAGACCTGGAAAACAAAAATACAGTTTAACTAGGGACATTAGGCAGTGTGCTCAGGCAAGGCCATATTGCAGAGATGAAATCTGAGCTGACAAAAGGTAGGGTATGAAAGAGTCATTTAAACTGTGGGAGGGATGGGTCAGTCTTCTCTCCTGTGCTCTGGTCCGACTGGCCTCCTTGCCCTGAATACATGCTATTCTTTCAGGTCACTGTGACTTTTTCGGCATAGAGTGCTTCCCCACTGATACCTACATGTGAAAGCCCCCCTACCTTAGATGTCACCTCCTCTGGGACATCATACCTGACTCACCTAATTCAATACTATTTACCTTGCTACTGCCGGTCGCCTCTGAGGAAGGTCAGCATATTCTCTCTGTTAGTCAAGGTTATTTTATGACAAACTATTGGACCAATGAAATGGGCATAAGGGAAAAAATAGATGGCATATGTTGGGTTAGTAAGATGCCATTTAAAACTGATGACTACAAAATGACTGAATTTTGTTCCTTCTTATGAGTAATATTCCATTGTATATATGTACCACATTTTCTTTATCCATTCATCTGTCATTGGACATTTAGGTTGCTTCCATGTCCTGGCTATTGTAAGTCATGCTGTAATGTGGAATCTAGAAAAATGGTACAGATGAACCTATTTGCAGGGCAGGAATAGAGGCGCAGATGTAGAGAATGGTTGTGTGGACATGGGGTGCGGGTGGACGGGGAAGGGGGGTGGGATGAATTGGGAGACTGGAATTGATATATATACACTAGCATGTATAAAACAGATAGCTAGTGGGAACCTGCTGTATAGCTCAGGGAGCTCAGCTCGGTGCTCTGTGGTGACCTAGATGGGTGGGATTTGGGGGGCGGAGGAGGAGGTCCAAGAGGGAGGGGATATATGTATACATATGGCTGATTCACTTCGTTATACAGCAGAAATTAACACAACATTGTAAAGCAACTATACCCCAATTAAAAAACAAAAACAAAAACCCGATGACTAGTAAGAGCTTCCTAACCCCATCTTCTAATTTTAGAACATATATTTTGAGGGCAGAAGTTCATTATCTCTGGCACAATCTGTCACTGTGTCTTATACATATTAGGTGCTTATAAAATGTGTGTTGAATAAATGTTTGTATTTCGTTAATCTTTTTTTTTTTTAAGATTTTTTTGATGTGGACCATTTTTAAAGTCTTTATTGAATTTGTTACAATATTGCTTCTGTTTTATGTTTTGGTTTCTTGGCCGTGAGGCATATGGGATCTTAGCTCCCCAACCTGGGATCAGACCCGCACCCCCTGCATTGGAAGGCGAAGTCTTAACCACTGGACCGCCAGGGAAATCCCTCATTGTTATTACTGACTAATATTTATCCATAATTTATTATGTGTCAATGCGAAGAATTGCTTATGCATGGTCTTATTTAGTCCTGCATGTATCCTGTGAATTAGAGATTATGATTATTTCAACTTTATAGAAATGTCTTCAGTAAAAATAATCACTATAACAATAAGACCAGGTATTAGTCTTTGGATTAGAAAAATTTGGAGAAGCACTTGCCTTTTAAAAACTTTAACCTGCCATTTCCTGTTGATCTAATGAAACAAATCAATAGTGGCCAGGGCTAACCTATTGGGTTATTTCAGTTGGTCCTCCCCAAGTCATCACAGCTCATGGGTTATGTTCAAGGTCATTTTATCGGCTTCTATTCTTTATTCCTTCTTTCATCTTTTTTTCTCCTTTTCTTTCTCACTCTCTCCTTTTTTTTTTTTTTTTTTTTTGCATTGCACACTTCCACCCCTTTCCAAAAAATGGAGAATGGAGGGTGTATTTTTCCCTTCTGCTTGCCTTTATTCTTGGTGTTATGACCTGCTTTGGCCTGTGGAGCATGTGGGGAGGTGACAGGGCTCCATTTCTAAGTCTAGACCTTGGAAGACCTGATGTATTTCCACTTACCCTGTTGTACCGTTGGCATCTCCCTGAGAAGGGTTTTCCCTGAATATCTTTTACCCACTCCATCTGGGCCCCAGAGTGATCTCATGCAAATCAGGGCTGCCCCAAGTGACTACACACCTCAAGCTGCAGCGCAAGGTAGGGCAGCAGCAGCCCCGCAGCTGAAGCTGAGCCATCCTGTGAGAAATAATGCATATTGTTTCATGTCACTGTTGGTGCTTGTTGGTTATGCAGCAATAAAATTCAATATGCCTACCTAATTTTTTTTTATTAGGAGTGGAGGTAGAAGTGTGTGAGGGGAGTGACAGGAATTCATATTTTCTGTCATCACAGACTGTTTATCCCAAGGCACAGTGTCATTAGGTTTCCTTTTTATTAGGTTTCCTTTTTCTTTCTCTAGCCTTTTTCTTTTGCCTAAATCAGGTTTAATAGGGTTGTTAGTGTGAGCTAGCATGGTAAATTGTTTTGCGATAAAGCACGTCACAGTGTGCTGAATTAAGCCACAGAAGGAACAACCAAGGCGACAAGACAGAAGGATAGAGCTAAGAGGAAGCCAGTGTGGATGAAAAGGTTTGATTTGCTATCTGAGAATAGATAAGGTGTAGGCACAGGTTACTTTCATTCATTCTCCACATTGGCTGGCTCTTCTGCTTGGTTCCAAGTATAGAGCTTCAGAAAGTATTTTTGGCAAAGAAAGACATTCTGAGGCACTTATATATTATAACATCTAGAACATGTCAAGATATTATTAGATGTTGGTCAAGTAAATGAACAAGAGAATAAATGGATGAATGAACAAATTAACTAACTAATCAATGAATGTATAGAAAATTGTCCAGAGAGAAGGTTATCAGTGGTAACAACAGTACCACCAACATTACGATTTATTACACATTTGCAGTGTGACAGGACCCAAGCTCAGTGTTCTTCTTCCTTTTCCCATCAAATCCTCAGAATGCCCTGTTGATGTAGGTGAGATTGATCCTACA
Source organism: Neophocaena asiaeorientalis asiaeorientalis (assembly GCF_003031525.2). Taxonomy (NCBI): domain Eukaryota; kingdom Metazoa; phylum Chordata; class Mammalia; order Artiodactyla; family Phocoenidae; genus Neophocaena; species Neophocaena asiaeorientalis. Next base: position 9,899,890 of record NW_020185331.1, on the reverse strand, counting down.
AATGAGAGCATTGAGGGTTGAGCAATTAGGTTAAAATGAAATAGGTATCAAATGCTAGGTTTGAGATGCAATTCCTAGTTTCTCTATTCCAAGTCTCAGGTTTACGGAAACCCACTCTTTGAATCGCTTTTATTGTTTTTGGCTTATTCCTATGTTACAGAGGAGACAACTTAACGCTTAAAAAGTTATGGGAGCCTCACGTAAGCCACTTGAATGAATGACAGTGGAGAGTATGGATATGGGGAGGACCTAGGACTTTCTCTACAGAAATAGCAAAATTAGGGGAAAGAGATGTAATTCAAAGACCAGGGGTCCCAGGATTGGAAACAACACCAATGCTACATTCTGAAACCAGATTTTGATAGCCACAGAAGGCTCAGCCACTGGCGATCTTTGCTCTGCCATGCTCAGTCTCCCTTCCGAAGGCGAGAATCTATATTCTGCTGCTTACTTAGACTGCCTCTCTAGGAGAATGTCATTGCCTTTATACATCATGATTCTTGTGAAGAAGGGCTTTGATTTCTTGTCAACAAATATTCTTTCTTAACTCTCCTCAGTGCCAAGTATGCTGAGAATTATACTGCTTAGTGCTTTGTTCCCCTAGGCTGGGATTTCTCAACCTCATCTACCTCATCATTACTAACATTTGCACTCATATAATTCTTCTCCTTCTCTTTCCTCCTCCTCCTCCCCTCCTTCTTCTTCTCCTCCTTCTCCTCCTCCTTCTTCTTCAAGGTTGGGGGGCTGCCTTGTGAATTGTAGGATGTTTAACAGCTTCATTGGACTCTCCTCAATGTTGAAAGAACCTCCTATCCACCACTTCTCATTTGTGGGTTGTGACAACAAAAAGTATCTAGCTCGATTAAGAATTTAATTCTTAAGATTCCAAGGTGGTTATTAAGTCAGCTCATCAGTCAATTACATCTTTCTGTGCATGGGGCAGTTTCCTTCATCCATCAATCCGTTCAATCATTTGCATCCACCCAAGAGCAGGATGACTGGTTGGCCCCACTTTCACTGCCAGTTATTTTTCAGGACAGACTTTTTCACATTTCACAGGTTCTGTGGGGGGAAAAATGCCATTCTGACCATAGAGATATCATTCTTTGTCCATGTCACATTTCATTGATGGGTCCATTAGCCACTGGAAATGATACCCAGGAGGGAAATTCTCCTTAGGAAAAGTGTGGGTGATTTGCCATTGACAATGTTTTCCTCTGGATCAGAGAAGCTTACTTGTGATGAATATTCTAAGACATTCCAATAAATAAAAGAGCTTCTATATATTTACCATATTGTGCCCTATGTGCCTTATTCTTCATGTTCCTTTATATTTATCATCATATTTTCTTAAGCATTTTTACATTTTTCTCTTTCATGTAGAATCATGAGGCTTGTTTATCATGGGTTATCTCCATTTTATAGATGAGGAAACTGGAGCTCAAAAGGGTTAAGGGACTTGCCCTGCTTTAGTAACTCACTCCTCCCATTTATCAAATGATGGCCAGAAGGATTGTATTTGTTTCCTAGGGCTGCCCTAACAAAGTATCCAAAGTACCACTAACTGGGTAGCTTATAAAAACTGAAATTTATTGTCTTATGGTTCTAGAGGCTAGAGTCTGAAATCAAAGTATTGGCAGAGTTGGTTCCATCTGAGTGCTATTGGGGAGGACCTGTTCCAGATCTTTGTCCTCGGCCTGTTGATGGCCTTCTTCATGTTTACATGATGTGTACACATGATGTAATTCTTGTATATGAGTCTGTCTCCAAATATCCTCTTTTTATAAGGACATTAGTTGACATTGAATTACAACCCACCCTAATGACCTCATTTTAACATTAGCTCTGTGAAGACACTATCTCCAAAATAAGATTTCATTCTGAGGTACCAGGGATTAATGAAGACTCCAACACATGAATTTTTGGGGAAACAATTCAATCCATAATAGAGAAATTCATTGAAATAGATCTGATTAAACCACTCCTCACTGCCTATAGAATAATGTATGCATTTTTTACGATGAGCCACAAGCCCCTTCTTGATGTGGCCCTTGTCTCTAGCCTCAGCCTGGTCTCTTTCTTTTTTTTCTGTGTGTAGATTTTTTTTTTAATTGAAGTATAGTTAATTTAAAATGTGTTAGTTTCAGGTGTACAGCAAAATGATTGTTATATATACATGTGTATCTATTTTTTTCAGATTCTTTTCCCTTATAGATTATTATAAAATATTGAGTATAGTTCCCTGTGCTATACAGTAGGTCCTTGTTGGTTATCTATTTTATATATAGTAGTGTGTGTATGTTAATCCCAAACTCCTAATTTATCCCTCCCCCGCTTTCCCCTTTGATAACCATAACTTTGTTTTCTGTGTCTGTTTCTGTTTTGTATATAAGTTCATTTGTATCATTTTTTTTTCGATTCCACAGATAAGGCATATCATATGATATTTGTTTTTCTCTGTCTGGCTTACTTCACGTAGTATGATAATCTGTAGGTCCATCCATGTTGCTGTAAATTCAGCCTAATCTCTTACTACTGCAGGAACTCTAGCAGTGAACTCTAGCAGTGCTGAACTGCTTGGTAAAAATAATTCATTCTTATCAAGTGCTTAAAGACACTCTGCTAAGTGCTCACATGTGTGCATAATGTAAATATATTATGCTGATCCTGTTATTACCACCATATTATGGATTTATTTATTCATTAATTCATTCAAGCATTCATTTATTCAAGATACTATTTGGATGCCTGTTATTAAGAAGCTTTATTCAAGATGCTAAGGGTGCCACTGTCAATAAAATGGAAAAAAAAAATCCCTAGCCTCACAAACTTATATTCTAGTGAAAGAAAGCAGATAATAATAAATTAAAACATTTATATTAAACAGCAGGAAGTGCTATAGAGAAAAATGGGACAGGGAGGAAGGTGCTTCAGGGACAAGTTGCAAATTTTTAAAATTATGTGAAATAAATTTCTACTTATGGGAAGGTTGCATAAACTCTGCATCCAGAATCCACAAATGTTATTCTGAAATAATTTCAATTGTGTAAAGAAGTTGCAGGAAAAATACAAAAAGTCATGTATCCCCTTAATCCAGAATTCCCTGTTGTTCATTTGTCAGCATTTACTCAGTCTTTCCCTTCTCCCTCTCTCTCTTTCTCTCTCTGCAGTTCCATATTTCACACACACGTGATACCATAACATTCTTCTTGCCGGATTATACTACTGATAACCTTTAAATAATATACATTTATTACTTCAACAAATTAGTATTCTTAAGAGTTTTTATTAGGATAATATTAATCTTATCTTAGCAAGAACTTGGCTATGCTTTTACCTTATACATCAACATAAAAGTTCAATTATTGTTCAAATTATTGAGCACTGCACTCTGCTCTTACAAATTAGATGCTAATTAATGCTCCTTCACTTGCTCATTTATTTGGAATCTTCTTTTTTTTCCTGTCAGGGCCAATGAAAGTATGTAACTTCCATTAATTGTTTTTACTAACTCACTAAATAGATTCTAGAACAAAATAGTAATTTTGAAAATTATAGCTATCCAACACCACATTTGAAAAAGTTGCAGTATTCTAAAGGATATTGTTAACTAGACAGTAATGAAAAATTGCAAGGAGAATGCTTCACAGCAAGATTTGTTATAATTTTAATGAATTTCTGAAATAAGATAAACAGATTTTCTAAAGGACATACCTAACCTTGAAACTCCATGAAATTACAACCAGTGAAATGGTGGAAAGGAATATATCATTAAGCATGTTTTCATATGAGGAGTATTAGAGGATATCTAAAATGTTTGAGCGTATTTAGAGTAATTAAAATTTGAATGTACAATACTTGTATTTCATAGTTTTAACAACTCGAACGTTGTTTTATTTCCATTTTAAACATGAGACGGCTGAGCCCTGTGGCTATTCAATAATTTATGCTCCTCTAATGGGAGTATTCCAGGCAGAGAGACACATGTGAAAATGTGAGGCCAAAGGAACATGGGGTGTGGGTAACAAACCCCTGCCTGGTGTGTAAGGATGGGGGGAAAATGGTCTGAGCTGAAGCCCATGGGGTAGGAAGGATGGCACATGCAGGGTTTTCTAGGAAATGTTAAGGATCTGGGGCTTCAGCCATTGTGTTTTGAAAAATCACGCTTGCCACATTGAAGAATGGCTTGGATGGGATGAGGGCGTGCCAAATGCAAGGCAACTGCAAAAGTCCTGGGGAGATAGATGATGATGATGATGATGATGGTGGTGGTGGTGGTGATGTTGATGGTGATGATGATAGTGGTAATAATGATGATGGTGATGATGATAACAATGATGATGACAGCGATGATGGTGATGATGATAGCATGGTCCCCGGAAAGGGGGAGCTCGTTTGTGAGCAATTTAATAGGAAAGAGTGATAGGGATCACACATTGATTGCCAGGAAGGTTGATGATGAGGAAAAGAAAGATGTCAGGATGATCGCCCGGGTTTTCAGAACTGCTCAACTGTGTGGAAGATGGCAGAGGGCACTGGAGAAAGAGAAATGGGAAGATAATTTTCTAAATTTGTTCTAGGATGTGAAGCGTTGAACTGAGACAGATACAAAAGGTATTTGAATGTACAGATGAGTTCACAAGAGATGTTTGGACTGAGGATGTAAGTGTGAAAGCAAAAGTAAGGAACTTTAAAAAATTTAGTGTTTCTCAAGGAGTTCTTCAGACTACTCAGAAACCCTTGCATATTTAGCTCATAACTCAGTGGTTTTCAAGCTTTAATATGCATTGGAGTCACCTAGATACAGTGTAGTAAGGAAGATGGAAGCTCTGAATTTCCACTACTTTAGTTTGAATCAGCTTGGACACTTTCTAGAATAAACTTGAGCAACTTAGCCATTGTGCTTCAGTTTTGTTTTGTTTTTTTCTCTGTAAAAATGGAGTTAATGCTTACCTTATTGGGTTTCTTGAAGATTACATAAGAAAATAATAAGTTGGTTTATATAACGTCCTTAGAACACTTAGTAGCAATTAGCAAATGGTCACAAAAGGCTAAGTTAGCCATTATTATGGTCCAGATAATTTATTAAAATGCAGATTCATGGACCCTTAACTCAGGATTTTGATGTAAATGTCAAGTTACTGGGTAGTGTGGATATTTCAGTGTGGATTTGGTTGTGCTTCGAGTTGGAGATAGAGGTTGAATTGGAATTCAGTGGTTCTGGCCAGGATAATTCTGAGCCCTAACACACTTATGAAATTACAGTGTCTTTGTTCACTGGCCAGGATCTGTATTTTTAAATAAACAGACAAAGTCTCAGTGATGCTGGTCTATAGGCATGCTTGAGAGGGATTATATTAGATACGGTCTTGTGGTTCTCATTATGTCAGGGCTGGATGTCTGCCACAATGTTCAGTCCCCCTTTTACAGCAGACATTGTTTTGCTGGGAAACAACTGGTCAGCCAGTGAGCACATTGCATGGCAGGTATGAATATATGACTAGTACTGACCAATAGATCGTAAATGGAAACGATGTTGTCATGGCTGGCCCAAGGCTTCTAAGAAGCAGTCTAGTCCTTACCCTTTGGCTCACCTATGCAGAACAGCAAGCCCTAGGTGATGCTAGAGCCCTAAGATGAAAGGAATCTAGGGCATTGAATTGATGACAGGTTGGTTTGTTGTTACATGAATAAGAAAAAAAGATTACACAAATGAGAAAAAAGTTTCTAATATGTTATGTTAGGGAAATGTTGGCAATTACTTCTTATAGTAGTTGGTGTTACCCTAGTAACTGCTCTTGAACGTGAGATTTTTCCTCAAAGACAGTATTTATCAAAAGCTCCTTGGTGAACAGTATCGCTCCTTCACAATCAATATGTTAGACTCTTAAGATACAAAGAGTAAAAATATCTCTTATTTGGTTCTTGGAACTCTATGTCTGAACGATCTCAGTGTTTCAGTTGTCACTGGTTGCTTGTATTTTTTTTTGTTGAATTAGAATATAGTTATTAGAAAAAAAGTGTGCATTCAGAGGAAACTTTTACATTTTTCTTAATAGAATTTGAATATAAATTACTAACAATTGGTAGCCTTCTGTTTAGTATCACCACTCTTCTCTGTGAGCTTGGGAAACATTCCAGTGGTTTTGTTTTCTGCCTAAAAGTAGGAGATGGATCTGCATCTCTTCAGACAACCAACTACTTGTTTTTATATAAAAACAATGTTGTGTGTATGTGGATCATTACTTAAAGTAATAAAAAAATTGCCAAGCAATGTAAAAATCAATACTCGTGAATTATTATTCTTTTAAGATTGTTGGCTAAATTTACATATAGATTAAACTTAGAATTTATGAAATGTGATTTTCTTTCAATCTGATGGTGTAATGCCACTGCTGTTTTATGGACAAGGTTCCTGCACAGAATGCTCTATGTTTTTCCATGGGACTGAGGACGTGGAAGACGGCATCACTGGCAGGCACCATGGCATTAAATTGCAAATTGAATTTGAGATGGCAGAAAAAGGACGTGTTGGAGAGTGACTGAGAGTTGGAAATTAGAACTATTGTACATGGAGCTAACACATGTTCCTGGGAAACATAATGAAGCATCTTCCTCTCGAAAAGAGGTTTACAGGGAGCAGGTTTCATTATTGAGTCCGTATGTCTGCTGTCAGCTTGTGATCAGCACCAACACAATTTGTTCTATGGAGAAGATGTCAGTCTGCTTTCCTGGAGGCTTATTACACACACACACACACACACACACACACACACACACACTGTTGGGCTGGGTCCTCTCTCCCACATAGCCTGATTGTGGATAGAAACGGAATCAGACCCTCATGTTTCACCTTGATTTTTAGTGCTTCACACACTAATGACTTTTACTTGCAACTTTGGTGACAGAATCTAACTTCTTTGGCAGACCTTACAACATTAAATTGCAAATTGATCTTGAGACGCAGCAAAAAGATGTGGCAGAGTGACTGGGGACTGGAAATTAGAATGACATGGAGTTAATACATGTGACCTGAGAAACTCATAGTGATCCTTCCTGCTCTCTAATGTGGATTTATGAACAGCAGGTTTAATTATGGTTTTGATTTGATATCAACCTTTGATCAACACGGACTCAGCTTGTTCTCTGCATGGAGAAGTCGCTAATCTCCCTTCCCGATAGTCTATTACACACACACACACACACACACACACACACACACACACACACATCTTTCACACATAGCCTGTGGTAAAAGGGAAACCAAATCTTCATGTTTTCACCTTGATTCTTTCATGCTTTATATCCCAGTGGCTTTCTCATTGTGACTTTGGTGACAAAACCTAACTTTCTGCTTCTTTATTATATTTTTTCCCAGTGCTGTGTGATTTAACAGTCAGTTTCTGAATGATCATTTTTTTTCTTGAAACAACCAGTGTCGTAGAACCCACACATTTTGCACTCTTCCTTCTTCTCCCACTCCTCTCTGACGTGGGCTTTGTGCATTTTTCTTTCCAAATAATAGTTTCCTCAACTGTTAAAAGGCCATCTGTAATAAATTGGAAAATGGATCTTCTTGAATCGTTGGGATGATGAAATAATATCATTATGTCTCTTTTTCTAAGTCTGTGTCTGTTACTTTTACCATTGTCACTTAATTGCTGAGAGAAGCAGGGATGGATGGGGGGACTTTTCTACCAGCCACCAGCTTAACCTCCCCAAATGGACAGTGGGAATAGGAGTGGGGCCCGTGGGAGAAAAGAACAGGAATTGACCAGCAAGTCATACACAGAATATTAACAAATCAATCAGCGAGTTTTGATTACTATGTGATTTCTCAAAATGCAGGTCCCAGCCTAGCAGTCTCACCTTGTTAAATACTGAGATTCTTAGACCTGACTCCACACTCATAGCAAAAGAAGGTCTGGAACTGGGGCCTGGGAAGCTGCTTTAAAAACAAGATTCCCAGGTGATCCTGGCAGTCATGTAAGTATGAGGACCACTGACCTAGTTTATACCTACTGCAGTGGTAGTTTTAAATGGGAACAAATAAATCAAATTCTCAAAATAAATGTATTTTTCATTATATTAATGAAAATCCCTTTCCTCTTCTGCTAACCACATCCATATCCAGAGCACTCTTTCGCTGGAACTAAACAGAAGCAGCTCTCACTCCTCCCTCAGAGCCATGACAGTGGTAAAACAGCTCTGCAAGGTATAGAAGGAAGTATGCTTTAAACCATTGCAAATTCCTCTTGTAAGTAGAAAGGCATAAGTTATGAATAAATAAATTACAGAATCAACAACATCTCACTAAGCTCTAAAAGGAGCCTTGGGCCTCTATTCATTGGATCCAAGAGTAGCTATGAAATTGGCAAAGTAAGTCACAGTCCTTGCAACCTGCCTCAGAATTATTGCCAGCTCTACAAAGTAGGTACGAAACCAAACCCTTTCCTTGTGGGAGAGTATTCTGTCTTATCAGGTCCAAGCCAAAAGCTACAGTTAAAACACCTTATTTATTATCCCCAATTTTATATGTGTTTTAACACCTGCATGATGTGATTCTCTTTCATTCCAGGGTTCATGTTCATCAGTGCTGTATTACTGATTTTTGTTTTTCACTAAATTAGAAACAAGCATCACTATAGTCTATACATTTATTTTCTATCCCCAGAGTAAAGAGTAAAGTTTTTTGGGAGGTGAGGTGCAAAAGATACCTTCAAATTTCTTGATTTTTCTGATGATTCTAGGCCTCTAGATAGACTGTAAGGAAACCAGAGATTAACTTGTGTGGCTAATATACTCAGGTACCTAAGTCATGTTGCCCATTCACTCTACATGCATAACATCTATTCTATGTGGGTTTTTTTTTTTTCCTGCGGTACGCGGGCCTCTCACTGTTGTGGCCTCTCCCATTGTGGAGCACAGGCTCCGGACGCGCAGACTCAGCCGCCATGGCTCACGAGCCTAGCCGCTCCGTGGCATGTGTGATCCTCCTGGACCGGGGCACGAACCCATGTCCCCTGCATCGGCAGGCGGACTCTCAACCACTGCGCCACCAGGGAAGCCCTATTCTATGTGTTTTGGTGCACATATGTTTTTACATACATAGCACACGCAAACATACACACACACTCACTCACTCCAGAAGTTGTGGAAACTGGTAGATAATTGTGATGAAACAAAATTTATGACTGGACTGTCTGATACTTGGTTCTATGAAATAAAAGTCTAAATTTTAATAGCGCTCAGCATCAGCCTGAGTCTTATTATTTCATTATCTTTTACTGAGAGTCAGTCAGAAGTCTAAGATTTGTATTGTTGGTTTTGTTTTGTTTAGTTTTGCTTCCTTTTGTTTGTCTAAAACAGGGAAGACACACTCACGATAATGGAAATAAAAGATGGATAGTTTTGCTTTGTTTTGTCTTCTTATATTTAGTCCCCTCTACCTTTTTCTTGATGCCTATCTCCCTTTCTGAATTCTATGAGCTAATACTGATTGGACATTTAATTTATTCTAGTATATTCCCTAGACTATGTAGCTTTATGCACATTGTATTTCATCCACATGGCTACCCAGAAGCGGTACCTGAATTTAGAAAAGGAAATGATTTACTCAAGGTGATAAAGCTAGTAAATGAAAGCATTCATTCATTAATTCCACCAATATTTATGGCTCACTTACTATGTGCCACTGACCTTGGTCCAGAGATGCAGCAGTGAAATAAAGGGCACAGACTCTGCCTCATAGAACTTTCATTCTAAGCAGGAGAAGCACACACACAAATGCATATATATGGACTATAAATACTGTGGAGAAAAAATAAAACAACATAAAAATTACAAGCTGGTAAGGGTGGCCTGTTAGTTTATGAGACTGTGACAGTAACATTTGAATTAAGGGAACTGAAGGGTATGAAGGAGTGAATTGTGGGTTTGGAAGATTTGAAAATCTTAATGTGGCCAGTAAGTAGGTAGGATTACTTCCTTGCCCTTCCCCGTAATCTCACTTTTTCCTCTATTCTATCCCTTATTCTAGGTATTCCATAATTTCTCTTTGTTTCCAAATGCATTATACACTCTCTTAATTTAGAATCTTTACCTGTGCCATTCCTTTCTTTCCTACTAGAATTCTGGATGCCCAAGTTCTGTCTGGCTATTTTGTGCTTCTCTGTCACAGGATATATGTCCTGGTAACACAATATTCAACAGTTGTCACTTATCTGCTCTCTTTTTCCTGTTAGAGAGTAGGACCCATGAAGGAAATAGATTTGTACCCAAAAGAATGGAAAGCAGGGTTTCAAACAGATGCTTGTACACCAGCAATCATAGTAACATTATTCACGAGAGCCCAAAGGTGAAAACAACTTGTGCCCCTCCTCTTCCTTTTTTTTTGATAACGTGAACAAGAAACTTGAAGCTTAGGGCCTCCTATGGGCAGCAACACTTAGCTGTAGTGTTGTTGTTTTACTTTTTGAGTTTTAAAAGTGATACTGGCTTCTCATAGGTGGTTCTACTAAAATGTTTACGTAAAAAGTATTTTAAATGATCTGATTTAAAGAAAATATTAATAACAATAATAATACAGATAGATCAAGGATATTGCAAACACCAGGAAGGTGTTCTAAGAATGACTGAGGTGAATGAAAAGTCACCCCTAACTCTGGGGCCTCTGAACATCCCTGAGCTTGGGTCTGCCTGTCTCTTTGTCTGCAGCGGTGTGGTTGCTATCTGCATCTCCCTCTCTGTGTCCATGTCTGCCCCCGACTGTGTGCTGTGCCTGCCTCTCTCTCTTTCTTGCCCCTACTTTCTGTTTGTGGCCCCATCTTGCAACTCCACACCTTGGTGCATCTCAGACTCTGTTCGCATAACTGTTACCCCCATGATGCCTGGGGATAGGAAAAAATGTTGCTTTTTTCCTGTTCCAGATAGATCCCCAATGAAAAGTTCATAGCTGCTTGCTTTATTTACCACCTCCAACTTTTCCCTGAAAACTTCTGAACTTTCTTCCTTCCTTCTTTAATTTGCAATGTGGATTCAGAGTGAGTGGATTCTGAAAGAGGTTATGAAAATACGAAGGGGTGACAACTCTGTATCACAAAGGAAGTGCATTTACTGATTTTATCTCCCCCACTCCTCCCAACACACGCACACACACACACACACACACACACACACACAGAGTCCCTCTTATGTTTTGGAATTTAGACCAAACCACAGTTATAGATACCACACCAGGGCGGATGAACTGTTGTAATTGGCTGGATGATTAACTGAGTCCTCCACTGCCAAAGAGCGTCAGGCCACTTCAGTTGAGGTGGGGACCTTGGGAATGGGACATGAGGGTTTTGTGTGTGTACCATTTTGGAATGAAAAGACATTAATAATTTTTCCTTCTTTTTTAACCTTTGGAATCGTATTTCCAGAACAACTCCCCAACTCCCTTCCTTCCCTGTATTCAGCAACAGGGTGACAAAATGGATTGCAGGGGAATGAGAGGACTTTGGCTTATCTAAACTCTGTTTCTACTTCCATGTCACTTTTCATCCAAAGTCATCATGATAAAATTATTTTTAAAAGTATAAACTGCACAGAGGTTTACAAACCCAGGGCAGAAATGCACAGAGGCAAGATGGGCGTCAGACACGGGGCACAAAAGGTCTAACCTCTGACTTTTCCCCCCAAAGACTCACTTTCATAGAGACAGAAACTAATGCACAGATGCATTCTGAATTAATCTCCAAGGAGAAGCTTTTCAAGCCTCACTGCAGACAGCTCGATGCAATAGGCTTTACACTTCACAGAAATCAAGACAGTCAGAAAAGCTCTGAATGGAATAAATGCCCCCCTCTTCTCCAGCAAGAATGTTGTGATGAATGATAGGAGAGTGGTCCAGGCTGCCAAATCCGCCCTGTGTTCAAGTTATCTTCTGGTCTGCATCCTTCTTAATCCTTTCCTTTGGCCCCGCTTTAGTGAGACGTATATTCCTTGGCTCTGCTGTTCCCTAAATCTTGGCCTTGCCACACTACACCTGACGTATGGTCCACTAATTCCAGTATTGTCTTTCTGTCAGAGATGATAAATGGAATGGCATATCTGTCACCCTTAAAGTGTTAGGGCTATGTCCCACTGATGTCTAATATCTTGTAATCTTGTGGCTCAGTGGTCCACTTATGCATTATTTAAAACAATCTTAAAACAGTCTTCAATCACTTTGTATTTTCAACCTGTTTAAATCCTAGGTCAGTGTCTCTGTGGGTAAAGATGGCTTTCTTTTCCCGTTACTTGCCGTATAATCGTTTAGCTCTCGTGAATGGTCCTTGGAACATCCCCTTTATCAGGTGAGGGGCAGATGGGAAGAATACTGACCTCCGAGTCAGGAACCTAAGTTTTGTCCTCATCACCAGGTCCCTGAGTAATCTTGAGTAATCTTGGAGGATTTCCTCACTATTTTTGAATCTCAATTTTTTTTACTTGACAAATGGAGCAACAAACTTTGACCTCCCTATATTATTATTATTATTATGTCCCAGGTAGAAAATAAGTGTGAAAATTTATATTATTATTTAATTAACTTAGTTCACATTCTATACAAAATCATGTTTTATTTTATAGCCATATTTTATAGTATCTTTAATAATTACATTTATCAAAGTAATACATGGCATAGTTAAAAGAAACTATTGATTTATTATGAAAAGCAACAATTTCTCACCCCACTGCTTCTTGCCTATACCCCCCACTCCCTGGAAAGATTTATTTGAATAATTTCTGGCTTTTAATTTTAATAATTTCTGTTTTTAAGTGTTTTGGTTGTTAATTCATGGGTCTTCAGCAATATTCTTAAAACTCTGTGTGTTAAATTTAGACATATTTGTCTTTATTTTTTTATAGTTTTCCAACTCATCTTCACAGAGCCCTTCTAATTATTTTTCTATTCCAAACTTATGCCCAAAAGAGAAACCAAGTGAAAGACAAAGATAATCTTTCCTGTTCCTTTCCTACATCCCGAGATCTATAGCATTTTTGTCCCTGGCTCTAGAGAGCCCTCACCTGAGAACAAAGGTCAACCTGGAGGAATCATAAATGGGTATCAAAGGAAATGTGTGTGGTCCGTGTATGACAGGTGTTAGTGGATTATTTATTTATTCAATGGTCATACATGGAAAATCATTAAGAATCCCCTTCATAGTCATGAATTTGCCAAGAACACAGAAAGTAGCTTGGTGTCCTACTCAGGCAAAATTTAGGTCCTTCAGCTGCAATGAGAGTTGCTTTGACAGTAACATGTCTTTTCGTTTTTGCCAGCCTCTGCCTGTAGTTTTAATAGCAACACAATGGGACCTGGATTATTGCACCTGTCAAAATGAATGAGATGAAGCATGAATTCCATTGCTTTATCCTGCTGCATTTTGGGTTGGTTTTCTAAAGTAATTATTCACAAGATGTAGCACTTTGCTTTGCTTCTCCACGGCAGTGGATGAAGACTCCCTGTAAATCAATATCCTGTTCTTATCTAGAATTACATAGGAAGAGAGCCCTGAAGATAATAGGAGTTGTTTGGGAGACAGAGATTTCTTAAAAGGAAAAGTGAAAAGAACTGCTTAGCTTATAGCGGAAAAGTTTCGGGAGAAACAATGCCAAGGAATATAAATGAAGGACAATATGCAGAAAGCCATTAGGATATCTCTGTTCGCTGATGAGTAATAGCTACAAAAAATAATGTTGATAAAAGTAAAGCAGTTTTTTTGGCACAACATTTAATCTGTAAGAATCCTGTTCCATTTAGCTAGTTAACAAAAGATATTGTACCAGAGTAAATAATAATAGTAGTGATAGGTAAGAAGAGAATGGAAATTGAAAGGTAAATTCGTTGGTTCAAAATGTTCATCACTGCACTCAACTCAAAAGGATTCATCTGACACAAACCTTCTTCAATACACATTGTTTGCCAGTCCAGCTAGGTAACCTTTTAATGCGTGGCAGGGCTACCTTCATGATAGAATTACCGTGCATGTTTTGGACTCTTGTGGCCTGCAAAAGTCTGTGATAAAAGATGTATCCTTCTGCTTTTACTCTTGAGGGGAACATAATTGATTGTTTTTTCTTAGCAGCCCTCCTTTTCCCCCCTGCCCTGCCAGACTCTTTGCTGCCCTTCTTCCCACCTGCCCCCCCACTGTCAGACTCTTTGCTGACTAAGAGGTAGTAAGGATAACGTTTGTTTCCTTTTGGATTAAAGCCTAAAAGTTTGCTGCCAAGACTGAAATGTTTGTGCAAAAGTTTCTGTGAAGCTTAAGAGGGGTGTGTGTATATGTTAAGATGAGAAGATGTTGCATTGTGTGCGTCGTATGTGTGCATTCCCTGTGGCACCTGAAAATTCACAAGCTTAGAAGCCCATGAGTACACCCCCAATCAGTGCTAATGTCTGCAATCAGTGTGGTAGACAGACCTTAAGGTGGCTCCGTGTACCTCGTAGCTCAGCATTTACACCTTGTATGGTCCCCTTCCCTTGATTGTAGGAGGACCTGCTTCTTACCCATTGACCATAGGAAAAGTGGTGAGAGTTTACTTCTGTCATTCTGTTACATTATATAGGACTCCTCTTGCTAGCTGATTCACTCTTGCTCTCCTGCTGGCCAAAGGAAGCAAGCTGCCTTGTTGTGAACTGCCTGTAAAGAGGGCCACATGGGAGGGAACTGTGGGCAGCCTTTAGGAGCTGAGGGTGCCCTCCAGCTGATAGTCAGTAAGAAACTAAAGCTCTCAGCCCTACAACCACGTGGAAATGAAATATATCAACAACCCGAGTGATCATGGAAATGATTTCTTCTCCAGTCAAGAATTCAGATGAGAACACAGCCTGGCCAACTCCTTGATGCAGTCAGATAAGACCCTAAAGCAGAGATGCTAGCAAAGTGGGTCTGAATTCTTAGCCCATCAAATTTATGAGACAATAAAGCTATGTTTTCTTAAGCAACTAAGTTTTCACTAATACATTATGCAGCAACAGATAACTATTACCACAGACATCAAATTATAAATAGGATGTTACAATTTATATAGTTTGTATAAAAGGGTGGTTTGCAGTCAAATCTTCCTGGTTTTGAATATTAGTAACAGCCTTTACTAGCTGTGTATGTTTTTCAGAAACTTATTTGATATCTCCAAGCTTAGCTCAGATCTCCTAAACTTAAAAAAAATAAGAAAAAGAAGAAGAAAAAAGGCATACTGTGATATTGTGATTTATAATAAGAAATACATATTTGTTCTTTGTCCTCATTTCTGGCACATAGTTCCTAAAATCCTTGTCATTTCCTAAGTGATGTGAACCATAAAGGTGTCTTTTTTTTAATGTTAATCAGGTGACTTTGGACCACACCTGAGGATGGGGGCTGGTTGCAAGGAGAACCAACCATATGATTCAGGGGTTGGAATTTTTAGTCCCACCCCCACCTTCCACCTTTGGGGAGGGTAGAGGGGCTGGAAACTGAATCAGTCACCAGTGGCCAATGATTTAATCAATTGAGTCTATGTAATGAAGCCTCCATAAAAATACAAAAGGATGGAGAGCTTCCCAGTTGGTGAACAAGTGGCAATCTGGGGAGAGTGGCAGCTTGGAGAGGAAGCTCTGTGCCCTTCTACCATACCTTGCGCTGGGTATCTCTTCCATTTGGCTGTTCCTGAGTTGTATCATTTTATAATAAACTAGTTATCTACCAAGTAAAATATTTCTCTGAGTTCTATGAGCTGCTCTAGCAAATTAATTGAACCTGAAGAGGGGGGGATTGTCAGAGCCTCCAATATACAGGTGACAACGTGGACTTTCAACTGGCCTTTGAAGTGGTGGGGCACGGGGGTGGGGAAGAGTCTTCTAGGACTGAGCTCTTACCCTGTGGGATCTTTTGTTATCTCAAGGTAGAGTGTCACAATGTAGATGAATCACAGGACACCCAGCTGGTGCCCAAGATTTGAATGGTATGTAAGGAAAACCACACACATACATTGGAATTGGGTGCTCAGAACCTGTATATAGCTATAGTTAGTCAACTCACACTATAAACTAAAAAATGAGCTAATTAATATAGTAAGCTCTTAAGGAATGTTGCCTACTTCTTATCTTTTGGATAATCTCTGGTTTATGGCTAACCTCACTTCCCACAGTATTTTACTAATACCTTTATATTCAGCCTCATAACTGGACTGAGATCAAGAACTAGAAAATCCTTTTCTTGTTTACCTTAAAATCGCTAGCAAAAGCATAGCCACCTTGGTTAACAAATAGCTTTAATAAATAATTCATGAATCTACATTAGGGGTTCTGAGTATATCAACATGGCGTTTGTTGAACTTGACAAAATGATAATTTATGTTTGTGTTTACTCTTTCAATCCCGAGGCTAACTGATGTGCCAAGAATTTAAATTAAAATGGATAAAAATATTAAATTAAAAGTTGAGTTTTACAAATATAGTTTATTGCATTGCTGACCACTAGGAGACTCATTGATGGTCACTGACTGACCATCAGTGTTGTCTGATGAATAGAACATGGTGTTAATCTCAGAAAAGATCTATATTTAAAGATCTAGGAGAGATCTAAAATATAATAAGTATTGACCAGGATGTCTTTTCTAAATCACTTTTTACCTGAATCTTGAAGTTTAGGGTATATGATAGATCACAAAATATGGCCACAGATTCTTCCCATCCCAGTGTGCACCCAGGTCTTCAGTGTGACATTGTCAGTCCTTTCATTAAGGCATAGAGTCTATTTACTCAACCTTGAAACAATACCGGCCTTATGACTTATGTTGACCGACAGACTTACCGTGACGTGACTTTAGGAGACTTCCAAAGCCAAGTCTTAAAAGGACTTGCAGTGTCCACCTTTATACTCTCGGACACTTCCCTGAGACCAGCACACAAAGAAGCTGGGATAGCTTCATGGAGGATGTGAGACCACGTGGATAACTGAGCTTCCCAGCTAACTGCCTGCAACAATTCAGCCACATAAGTCAGACCTGGAAAAACCAACTTTGAAATCACCCAGTCAACCCACATAATCATAAATGATGTTGATAAATCATTTTTTATTATTTATGTAAATAACAATAAATCATTGTAATTTAAACCATTGACTTTCAAGGTGATTTGTTACATAGCAAAAACTAACTTTGACCCCTCCTCCCTAAATTTGCACACACATGTAAAACACTCAGATTCATCGCTAGTTACTCAGTGACTCTGACAGATATGTTTTCTATCCTATAAACATATTTAAGTCAAGGAAAAATAAAACAAGCAAACAAAAAAGGAGTAAGAACCAAAAACACATTTTCTGAGGCTATTTTTTTTGTTTGTAAAATAAATGTCAGTGTTGACGTTTTAGTGATGAAAATTGTAGAGCCTGAAATACAGTAAGGGTTTACCTGGTTTCATTTGCATCTGTCAATACTTAACGTTTCCTAGTTTCCTGCTTTAATCCTGCTATCACGCCATTATAAACATCTTCAGTTCCCAGTGTCTGCATTCTTTCTCCTTGTTGTTTTTGTTTTTGCTTTTAACTTAAAACTGTTCCCAGGAAGGGATCAGAATGTTACTCAAACTCTAGTCTGAATGTCAATCATTGCCAAAGACTTGTTACTCATTTAGTCTTTTCTGCATCCCTTCATTTGGGGTACTATGCCTTTCAGACACAATGTGATAAAGCAGGGGGGCAGCTCATCAAAGGGCCTTGCCTCCCAATCAGGGCCATTAGAGTCTTCTTTTATGAGATAGGCTTAGATTCTGGGAAGGGTAGGAGCTCTGTTCTTCTGAGATTGCAAGCAGCCTGCGAACCTGGAAGGTTTATTGTCTTTCCCACCAAGAGAAGAGAAACTGCCAGAGAATGAAAGTGTCCCAGAGAAAAGCAGGAGAGAGCGAGAGAGAAAGATAATGTATTGAAATGTATTTCTACATTTCTTAACATAATTTGAACCCCTAGATCCAGCTATTTCTGATTTTTTTAAGTTTTCAGTAACATAGTCAAATGATATTTTTTTCCTTTCAACAAGCTTGAAATTATGTTTCCATCACTCCAAGTAAGAAACCTTGTGGTTAATATACTGACATAGACTTTTCAGGTGGATTTGCCTTACATTTAAACCCTTGTCTATTATAATTGATGCAAATGCTATTTTAAATTAAAAGTCATTTCAAATATGAAACTAATAAGGATATTTATTTGGGGGTGCATCAAGGATTTTCACGGGATTCCTAAAATTACATCTGTAGAGGTATTAGCTCAGTCCCTTATTTTGCTGTTATTTAATCTATGATTGCTAAGTACAAGATAAAACGGTTTGAATAGAGTGAGAAGGCTTACTTTCCCTCAAGTCAGAGGGAATTCCTCTGCCTGACTACCTTGAGTTGGGACACTGTTTGTTTTCCTGTCTTCAGACTGGAACTACACCATCAACTCTCCAGCTTGCTGTCTGCAGATCTTGGGAATTGTCAGCCTCCATAACCATATAAATTAGTTCCTTATAATAAATCTCTGTCTTCTGTGTCTGTCTGTCTCTATATATATACATAAAATATAACAATATATATAACATAATATAATATAGATTATATACACACATACACACACACACACACACACACACACACACACACATATACATACACATAAAATATTGATGCTCTGCACGTGGGCATACTCCCCCACCTGCAGTAGACCTTTTACCACTTCTGGATGTGGGCCAGGGGTATCATGGATCCATAAAACAAGCTTCATCTCAACATATTCAACTTAAAAAGAGGCTCAGAGTGTTGGTCTCTCCTCCACGTGAACATTTCTGTGACCTCCAACAGGAATTGAGACATTTAATGGCAGAGCTTCAGGGAAAAGTTCCCCTGTTTTTATTGCTGAGGTCCTTGGAAATGTCCGGGTTCTGATGCTTCCCAAAAATTTATTATCCAATTATTTATTAGATTCAAATGCCCTTCCCTATTTGCTTAGGATGGTTTCTTTTGTGACCAAAGGAATTTACTGTGTATTCTTCAGTCCTCACAGCTTTTGAGCAGCTGCTGGAGATTTGAATCCAGATCTAACTGACTCCAAGATCTGGAACTATTTTTTTTTACATCCCAAACATTATTAATGATACATAATTCCTCAGCAAAAACTAATACTCTGTAGATACTTGGTTTGAAGAGTAGTGCTGACACTTTGCTTATTTATTCTTTATTAATTTTGTTGATTTAAATCAGTATATTCAATACATTTTTAAATTTAATTTTAAATGGAAAGGAAAGACATCATACTCGCTTAAGAACTTTTTGTTCTCACTTTCTCCACTCTCTGATTACCAATAACCATATAACTAAGTTTAAAAGACTTTCTTGTGAGTTTGAAGACTGCAGGCTTTTCTTTCCTAAGGTTTTCTAGAAAATGTAAAATTATTCAAACAGCACCAGTAGGCAAATGTTGTGGTCCCTCCCTTCCACATCGTTCAGAATGGAGCCAGTTCTCACATACGATTAGTTACACAGTGTGTGGGAATTTCACAAAAGTGACTGATAACACTGGGCTTTTTTCTTTTTCAAAGATCATTTTACTCTTGTAATTAAAGTCACTGATCCCAGCTCACCAGCACACATCTGCTGTTCATTGATAGCACCACAGGCGAGCCTAACTCTGCTGTGAAAGCAGCTGTGTAGCCACCTCCCAAAAGATGTTTATCCTGAAATGACATTCTGGAAGTACAGACCTAATAGTGTAGGTTTGCTGAAACCGGCAAGCTAATTTGCTCTTTCCCTGTTCTTGAATGGACTGTTCTGATGCCTTCATCTGTTCGTGTTTGAAGTATATTTATTTATTATATTTGAGAAAATATATATTAATGTGCTTAGTGAGCAGCTTGAGAATAAATGTGCTTATCAGCATTTTACCTGAAGCTAATGAGCATGTAATTCCTAATTGGAATAATTTATTTAGAAGGATGATTATGACAAGGTGCGTTGAGCTGCAGCTATCACATGACCTTTGATAGTGCCTCTTAGAGAAGTGATATCTTTTAATGTATGCATAAATGTTGCCCATTCAATGAGTAGCTCCTTGAATTATTGATCAGACACTTAAACTTAGTGAAGTGTCAGTCCTGTTGCAGGAGCCAAATTAGAGTGGTAGGATAATTAACTAGCTGTGTGACCTTTAATAAGGCACTTGACCACACTGAGCCTCACTTTTTTCACTGTTAAATAAAATACCTGCCCCATCCTGCCTCTAGATTATTGTGACACTTAAATAAGATAAGCTATATGAAAACATGTGATGATCAGCATGTATAATATGTGTTTGATATTATTCACGTATCTTTTATTTTAACATCAGAATTTGGTGAAATAGAGTGGGGTTCATTTTGTGATTTTGGAGAAAATTGATTATAGAGTTTGTAGTATGCATAACTACTATGTTATAGATATTTTATATCCACAGATATGCAGATATTTATAGATATTGGGTATTTTATGGACAAATTATCTCATTCCAGGTTATTCTCAGTAAATTACCACCCAAAGAGCAATATGTCTTCTGAAACTGTAAACCCTTTATAATTTGAGCCACATAAATGCCCAAAGTGTTTCTTGGAAAGAGCACCATTATTTTAAGGTGTTGGTCTTGAGTCCCGCACTGTTTTATCATATCAAGGGTAGAAACTATGGTATGCTTTCCTTCTGCATTTCAAGCAAAGAAATAGAACCATTTATATGGAAGCATAGCACATATTTTGATTATTTTATTGTCAAGGAAAAACAAAATTTAAAAACATCTTTAGTTTTGTTGACTGTATTTAAAACTACCAAAGTTGCAGTCATAGACTCATATCTGGTTTATATGGATACTAAGAACATTGATCATTTACTTCTAGGACACACACACATTAAAAAAAAAAAATTAGGGGGAGCTTGTGGAGCCAAACAACATAGACAGCTCATTTAAAAGATGAACATGTTTGAACTGAGACATTCCATTTGAGTCAAGACTCTAAGAATAAAGCTGTGTCCAGAAATCTGAGAGTGCCTGGGTCTCCTTTCTAAAAGGATCTGTGAAGAAGTTCAGAACTAGAAAATGGGGTTTCATTAGAATGTAGGGGTGGGGGATATAACTGTAGAGCTTCAGTGCATGGGTCTTATGAGCAGAATAGAAAAGTCACAGAAGAGTGGCCTGGAACACTTTCAACAATGTGAGGAATCAGAAGCCATTCATCTCGGGGTCAAGGCAGCAGTGATGAGTGAGTCTGAGGAGAGCAGAAGTGCAAAGTACACCACTGAGACCACACCTATGATTAGTTTCACAGGGAAATAACCTTAATTAAGATGCACTGAATTAGGTGAGGGTGGTAGTAGGAAAGCTGGATTAGTTATTTATTTATTTTAAATTTTATTTTATTGAAGTACAGTTGATTAACAATGTTTTGTTAATTTCTGCTATACAGCAAAGTGATTCAGTTATATATGCATATATAATGATGTATATATATTCTTTTTCGTATTTTTTTCCATTATGGTTTATCACAAGATATTGAATATAGTTCCCTGTGCTATATACAGTAGGACCTTGTTGTTTATCCATTCTATATATAATAGTTTGCATCTGCTAATTCCAAACTCCCAATCCATTCCTCCCCCACACCACTTCCCCCTTGGCAACCACAAGGCTCTTCTCTATGTCTGGGAGTCTGTTTCTATTTCATAGATAAGTTTATTTGTGTCATATTTTAGATTCCATATATAAGTGATATCATATGGTATTTGTCTTTTTCTTTCTGACTTAATCACACTTAGTATGATAATCTCTAGTTGCATCCAAGTTGAGGTAAATGGCATTATGTGATTCTTTTTTTGTGGCTGAGTAGTATTCCATTGTATATATGTACTACATCTTCTTTATCCATTCAACTGTTGATGGACATTTAGGTTGTTTCCGTGTCTTGGCTATTGTGAATAGTGCTGCTATGAACCTAGGGGTGCATGTATCTTTTTAAATTAATTAATTAATTTTTGGCTGCGTTGGGTCTTTGTTGCTGCATGCAGGCTTTCTCCAGTTGCAGTGAGCAGTGCCTACTTTTTGTTGCAGTGCATGGGCTTCTCATTGCGGTGGCTTCTCTTGTGTGGAGCACAGGCTCTAGGAACGCGGGCTTCAGTAGTTGCAGTGCATGGGCTCAGTAGTTGTGACATGCGGGCTTCAGTAGTTGTGGCACGTAGGCTTCAGTAGTTGTGGCTTGTGGGCTCTAGAGAGCAGGCTCAGTAGTTGTGGTGCATGGGCTTAGTTGCTCCATGGCAAGGGGGATCTTCCCGGACCAGGGCTCGAACCCGTGTCACCTGCATTGGCAGGCGGATTCTTAACCACTGAGCCACCAGGGAAGCCCCATATATCTTTTTGAATTATAGTTTTGTCCGGATATATGCCCAGGAGTGGAATTGCTGGATCATATGGTAATTCTATTTTTAGATTTCCCAGTAACTTAGGAAAGAAAGAACAAATCAGAAAAATTATTTGAGGAAATAGATAAAATGTTCAAATTTTTTGAAAAATATCAAACTACATATCCAACATACATATTCAAATCCTTGGAGTCAAAAATGTCAAAATGAATAAATACAAAGATAATTTTATATAAGCACATCATAGTCTAACTGATGAAAATCAAAGATAAAGATAAAATCTTGAAAGCAGTAAGATAATAGATACGTTACAGAGAAGGAAGAACAATCGGAAAGCTAGTAGACTTCCCCTTAGGAAAAAGAATATAGAGGTGAGTTCTATCAAATATTTAAGGGAGAAATAAAACGCATCTTACACAAAACCTTTTAGAAAGTAGAGGAGAGAACACTTTGCAATTTGTTTTATGAGACCAGGACAGACTATTACCAAACCCTGACAAAAGTGGTTACAATAAAGAAAATAACAAATGTCTCTCATGAACATAGCTGCAAAAATATTAACAAAATATTAGCGAAATAAATCCAGCAACATATAAAAAGTGTATTATTAAGTAGGGTTTATTCTAGGAATACAAAAATCAATCAGTGCAACTCACCATATTAAGAGAATTAGAAAAACAACAACAACTATACGATCATCTCAATACAAGTATCAAAAAATAAAATGTATCTATGATTGGATAAGTTGATGGATAGAGAAGGAGATCTGTGATAAAGTTCATATATTGAAGGTAGAAATTATTTACTGGTTATATAAGTATTTAAATATTCTGTAACTTTAGAAATGTTTACAATATATTGTTGAGAGGGGTCATTGTAAGCATTTTAGAACACAATTTTTCTTTCTATTTGAGAATTACTTTCTAAGAATAAATTCCACGAAATGAGATTACTAGGTTAAAGGATCTGAATAGTAAATAAGATTTTTAAGGTGATAGAATTTTTGCTGTAACATGAGGCTCTAGTTCTTATACATGCCTAGTGAACTGAGCATGTCAACATGATTTCTTATTTTATGGTTGTAGAAACTGAACCTTCTAAGGGAGATTGACTGACTTGCCCAAGATCCAATGGACATTATGTATTGGGGCAGACCTCGAGGAAAATTCTTCTGGTCTCAGGATTTTTCTGTAAACTGGGATAGCAAAGGGGGAGAGTATATGTTTTCCTTTTGTTTTAAAAAAATATTATTGATTACTTCCAGTTTTTATAGTACTTTTATGGTTAATTTCAAGATTTGGGGAATATGTCAAGAGAGGAGAGAGAAGAAATTCATTCACTGCCTTAGATATATAATCATTGAATTAAAATAAATATAAAATGGAATAGTAAAACGTTGCTTTTATTGAGCACTAAAATATTATGTGAAGTGATTTCTGAATTACATCATTGAATTCTAACTAGAATCATATGATGTTTTCACTATAAGATTTGAGAAGAAAGAAGCCCAAAGAAGTAGTACAATTTCCCAATACAAGACAGTTAGTAGGTTGCAGAAATAGGATTTAAAACAGGATAGTTGAGACACCAAACAAAGCATTTAACTTTACCCCATATTTAACGTCTCCCCACTACCATAAACTAGCACTAATAGATTAAGAATATTCCAGGATTATTAGTAATGCATTCTGAATTGTGGTTTAGCTTTCTCTTTGTTTTCTCAACTACATGTGAATAATAAACTTCAATGTTAGAACAATTATAATGTTTTCTCCTGTAATTCACCTAAGTCTATAAGATGGGTTAATGGCAAAATTTCTCATTTTTAAAAAGGAGTCTAGTACCCTGAGAGGTTAGATAACTTGCCCAAGATTGCTAAATATGTCCTCATTCGTGCAGACAGTTGAGCTCTGCTTGTCCCATGATAAATGGGCTAAGGGCCCCATGCTTGTAGACAGGTAAGCAATAGACATAACTGCTCAGACTGTTTCAGGAGTGAATTACCATGGAACTTCACCATAACTGATAATAAGCAATCAGTATCTCCTTTAAGTAAAACTTTCGTCTCTCCTTTACTGATAGTGGAGTTTGTAACAGCACTGTCTGTGACATACCATCTATTACAGTATCAGTTATTCAGAGAGCAGGATTCTTATTTTTTTGTCATCTCTCTTCTGGTTCCAGTTGACTTCCATAATTGGTTTATTAACTTTGCGGATGCTGTAGGAAAATTTTAGGATGTAAGCCAATAAGGGATCACGTCAGCTAATGAAAGAAAGCTTTTGAACATTATATTTACTGTGAGAAAACAACTATATTATGTATGTTGAAGCAGGAAGCATGGATGTTGAGCCCAGAGTATCTTATATTTTAAGAACAAGTTGATCACTAAGATAGTAAAAGTACTGTTATCTTTTGGAAGACTGGGACTTATAAGTAGTGAATTTACTAACCAAGAATCAGATCTTCCTCTCAGCAACCTTAGAGAAAAATTTTGTAATTATAATCCCTTGTGGTGGGAGATTGATTCAAGCTGGTGGAGTAGGACGTGCGCTCACTCCCTCTTGGGAGAGCACCAGAATCACAACTAACAGCTGAGCAGTCATCGACGGGAAGACACTGGAACTCACCAAGAAAGGTACCCCACATCCAAAGACAAAGGAGAAGCTGCAATGAGATGGTAGGAGGGGTGCAATTACAATAAAATCAAATCCCATAACCACTGAGTGGGTGACTCACAAACTGGAGAACAATTACACCACAGAAGTCCACCCACTGGAGTGAAGGTTCTGAGCCCCACATCAGGCTTCCCAACCTTGGGGTCCGGTAACAGGAGGAGGAATTCACAGAGAATCAGACTTTGAAGGCTAGTGGGATGCGATTGCAGGACTTCAACAGGACTGGGGGAAACAGAGACTCCATTCTTAGAGGACACACACAAAATAGTGTGCGCATGAGGACCCAGGGGGAAGATGCAGTGACCCCATATGAGGCTGAACCAGACGTACCTGCTAGTGTTGGAGGGTCTCCTGCAGAGGCAGGGGGCAGCTGTGGCTCACTGCAGGGACAAGGACACTGGGAGCAGAAGTTCTGGGAAGTACTCCTTGGCATGAGCCCTCCTGGAGTCCGCCATTAGCCCCACCAAAGAGCCTGTAGGCTCCAGTGTTGGGTTGCCTCAGGTCAAACAACCAACAGGGAGGGAACTCAGCCCCACCCATCAGCAGACAAGAGGATTAAAGTTTCACTGAGTTCTCTGCTCACCAGAGCAACACCCAGCTCTACCCACCACTAGTCCCTCCCATGAGGAAGCTTGCACAAGCCTTTAGATAGCTTCATTCACCAGAGGACAGAGAGCAGAAGCAAGAAGAACTACAATCCTGCAGCCTGTGGAACGAAAACCACATTCACAGAAAGGTAAAATGAAAAGGCAGAGGACTATGTACCAGTTGAAGGAACAAGATAAAACCCCAGAATATCAACTAAGTGAAGTGGAGATAGTCAACTTTCCAGAAAAAGAATTCAGAATAATGATAGTGAAGATGATCCGGGACCTCGGAAAAAAGAGTAGAAGGAAAGATCCAGAAGATGCAAGAAATGTTTAACAAAGACCTAGAAGACTTAAAGAACAAAGAGACATGAACAATACAATAATTGAAATGAAAAATACACTAGACGGAATCAACAGCAGAATAATTGACTGGAAGAATGGATAAGTGACCTAGAAGAGAGAATGGTGGAATTCACTGTCACAGAACAGAATAAAGAAAAAAGAATGAAAAGAAATGAAGACAGACTAAGAGAGGTCTGGGACAACAAATAATGCATTAACATTCACATTTTGGGGGTCCCAGAAGGAGAAGAGAGAGAGAAAAACGACCTGAGAAAATATTTGAAGAGATTATAGATGAAGACTTCCCTAACATGGGAATGGAAATAGCTACCCAAGTGCAGGAAGCACAGAGAGTCCCAGGCAGGATAAACCCAACTGACAAAAATTAAAGACAAAGAAAAATTACTGAAAGCAACAAGGAAAAAAATGACATATAACATACAAGGGCACTCGCATAAGGTTAACAGCTGATTTCTCAGCAGAAACTCTACAAGCCAGAAGGGAGTGGCACGACATATTTAAAGTGATGAAAGGGAAGAACCTAATACCAAGATTACTTTACCCAGCAAGGATCTCATTTAGAGTCGACAGAGAAATCAAAAGCTTTACAGACAAGCAGAAGCACAGAGAATTCAGCACCACCAAACCAGTTCTACAACAGATGCTAAAGGAACTTCTCTAAGTGGGAAACACAGAGAGGAAAAGGACCTACAAAAACAACCCAAAACAATTAAGAAAATGGTCATAGGAACATACATATTAAAATTACCTTAAATGTGAATGGATTAAATGCTCCAACCAAAAGAAACATGCTTGCTGAGTGGATACATAAACAAGACCCATATATATGCTGTTTACAAGATACCCACTTCAGACCTAGGGACACATACAGACTGAAAGTGAGAGGATGGAAAAAGATATTCCATGCAAATAGAAATCAACAGAAAGCTGGAGTAGCAATATTCATATCAGATAAAATAGATTTTAAAATGAAGAATGTTACAAGAGACAGTGAAGGACACTACATAATGATCAAGAGATCAATCCAAGAAGATATAACAATTATAAAGATATATGCACCCAACATAGGAGCACCTCAAGAAATAAGGCAAATGCTAACAGCTATAGAAGAGGAAATTGATAGTAACACAATAATAATGGGGGACTTTTAACACCTCACTTACACCAATGGACAGATCATCCAGACAGAAAATTAATAAGGAAACACAAGCTTTAAATGAAACAACAGACCAGATAGATATAACTGATATTTATAGGACATTCTATCCAAAAACAGCAGATTACACTTTCTTCTCAAATGCACACGGAACATTCTCCAGGATATATCACATCTTGGGTCACAAATCAAGCCTCGGTAAATTTAAGAAAATTGAAATTATATCAAGCATCTTTTCCAACCACAATGCTATGAGACTACAAGTAAATTACAGGGGAAAAAGGTAAAAAACACAAACACATGGAGGCTAAACAATACGTTACTAAATAACCAAGAGATCACTGAAGAAATCAAAGAGGAAATCAAGAAATACCTAGAGACAAATGACATTGAAAACATGATGATCCAAAACCAGTTCTAAGAGCAATAAAGCAGTTCTAAGAGGGAAGTTTATAGCCATAAAACCCTACCTCAAGAAACAAGAAAAATCTCAAGTAAACAATCTAACCTTACACCTAAAGGAACTAGAGAAAGAACAACAAAAAAAACCTGAAGTTAGTAGAAGAAAAGAAATCATAAATATCAGAGCAGAAATAAATGAAATAGAAACAAACAAACAAAAAAATAGCAAAGATCAATAAAACTAAAAGCTGGTTCTTTGAGGAGATAAACAAAATTGATAAATCTTTAGCCAGATTCATTGAACTTCTCTAAGTGGGAAACACAGAGAGGAAAAGGACCTACAAAAACAACCCAAAACAATTAAGAAAATGGTCATAGGAACATACATATTAAAATTACCTTAAATGTGAATGGATTAAATGCTCCAACCAAAAGAAACATGCTTGCTGAGTGGATACATAAACAAGACCCATATATATGCTGTTTACAAGATACCCACTTCAGACCTAGGGACACATACAGACTGAAAGTGAGAGGATGGAAAAAGATATTCCATGCAAATAGAAATCAACAGAAAGCTGGAGTAGCAATATTCATATCAGATAAAATAGATTTTAAAATGAAGAATGTTACAAGAGACAGTGAAGGACACTACATAATGATCAAGAGATCAATCCAAGAAGATATAACAATTATAAAGATATATGCACCCAACATAGGAGCACCTCAAGAAATAAGGCAAATGCTAACAGCTATAGAAGAGGAAATTGATAGTAACACAATAATAATGGGGGACTTTTAACACCTCACTTACACCAATGGACAGATCATCCAGACAGAAAATTAATAAGGAAACACAAGCTTTAAATGAAACAACAGACCAGATAGATTTAACTGATATTTATAGGACATTCTATCCAAAAACAGCAGATTACACTTTCTTCTCAAATGCACACGGAACATTCTCCAGGATATATCACATCTTGGGTCACAAATCAAGCCTCGGTAAATTTAAGAAAATTGAAATTATATCAAGCATCTTTTCCAACCACAATGCTATGAGACTACAAGTAAATTACAGGGGAAAAAGGTAAAAAACACAAACACATGGAGGCTAAACAATACGTTACTAAATAACCAAGAGATCACTGAAGAAATCAAAGAGGAAATCAAGAAATACCTAGAGACAAATGACATTGAAAACATGATGATCCAAAACCTATGGGATGTAGCAAAAGCAGTTCTAAGAGGGAAGTTTATAGCCATAAAACCCTACCTCAAGAAACAAGAAAAATCTCAAGTAAACAATCTAACCTTACACCTAAAGGAACTAGAGAAAGAACAACAAAAAAAACCTGAAGTTAGTAGAAGAAAAGAAATCATAAATATCAGAGCAGAAATAAATGAAATAGAAACAAACAAACAAAAAAATAGCAAAGATCAATAAAACTAAAAGCTGGTTCTTTGAGGAGATAAACAAAATTGATAAATCTTTAGCCAGATTCATCAAGAAAAAGAGGGAGAGGACTCAAATCGATAAAATTAGAAACGAAAAAGGAGAAGTTACAACGGACAGCATAAAAATACAAAGCATCCTAAGAGACTACTACAAGCAACTCTATGCCAATAAAATGGACAATCTGGAAGAAATGGACAAATTCTTAGAAAGGTATAACCTTCCAAAACTGAACCAGGAAGAAATAGAAAATATGAACAGACCAATCACAAGTAATGAAATTGAAACTGTGATTAAAAAGCTTCCAACAAACAAAAGCCCAGGACCTGATGGCTTCACAGGTGAATTCTATCAAACATTTAGAGAAGAGCTAACACCCATCCGTCTCAAACTCTTCCAAAAAATTGCAGAGGAAGGAACACTCCCAAACTCATTCTACAAGGCCACCATCATGCTAATACCAAGAAAAGACAAAGATAATACAAAAAAAGAAAATTATAGACCAATATTACTGATGAACATAGAAGTAAATATCCTCAACAAAATGCTAGCAAACAGAATCCAACAGCACATTAAAAGGATCATACACCATGATCAAGTGGGATTTATCCCAGGGATTCAAGGATTCTTCAATATATGCAAATCAATCAGTGTGATACACCATATTAACAAATTGAAGCATAAAAACCATATGATCTTCTCAATAGATGCAGAAAAAGCTTCTGACAAAATTCAACACCCATTTATGATAAAAACTCTCCAAAAGTGGGCATAGAGGGAACCTACCTCAACATAATAAAGACCATATACAACACACCCACAGCAAACATCATTCTCAATGGTGAAAAACTATAGGAATTTCCTATAAGATCAGGAATAAAGCAAGGATGTCCACTGTCGCCACTATTTTTCAACAAAGTTTTGGAAGTCCTAACCACGGCAATCAGAGAAGAAAAAGAAATAAAAGGGAT
>NW_020185331.1:9829836-9869645 GCF_003031525.2 Neophocaena asiaeorientalis asiaeorientalis | reverse complement strand
AGATTCATCAAGAAAAAGAGGGAGAGGACTCAAATCGATAAAATTAGAAACGAAAAAGGAGAAGTTACAACGGACAGCATAAAAATACAAAGCATCCTAAGAGACTACTACAAGCAACTCTATGCCAATAAAATGGACAATCTGGAAGAAATGGACAAATTCTTAGAAAGGTATAACCTTCCAAAACTGAACCAGGAAGAAATAGAAAATATGAACAGACCAATCACAAGTAATGAAATTGAAACTGTGATTAAAAAGCTTCCAACAAACAAAAGCCCAGGACCTGATGGCTTCACAGGTGAATTCTATCAAACATTTAGAGAAGAGCTAACACCCATCCGTCTCAAACTCTTCCAAAAAATTGCAGAGGAAGGAACACTCCCAAACTCATTCTACAAGGCCACCATCATGCTAATACCAAGAAAAGACAAAGATAATACAAAAAAAGAAAATTATAGACCAATATTACTGATGAACATAGAAGTAAATATCCTCAACAAAATGCTAGCAAACAGAATCCAACAGCACATTAAAAGGATCATACACCATGATCAAGTGGGATTTATCCCAGGGATTCAAGGATTCTTCAATATATGCAAATCAATCAGTGTGATACACCATATTAACAAATTGAAGCATAAAAACCATATGATCTTCTCAGTAGATGCAGAAAAAGCTTCTGACAAAATTCAACACCCATTTATGATAAAAACTCTCCAAAAGTGGGCATAGAGGGAACCTACCTCAACATAATAAAGACCATATACAACACACCCACAGCAAACATCATTCTCAATGGTGAAAAACTATAGGAATTTCCTATAAGATCAGGAATAAAGCAAGGATGTCCACTGTCGCCACTATTTTTCAACAAAGTTTTGGAAGTCCTAACCACGGCAATCAGAGAAGAAAAAGAAATAAAAGGGATATAAATTGGGAAAGAAGATGTAAAACTGTTACTGTTTGCAGATGACATGATACTATACATAAAGAATCTAAAGATGCCACCAGAAAACTACTAGAGCTAATCAATGAATTTGTTAAATTTGCAGGATACAAAATTAATGCACAGAAATCTCTTGCATTCCTATACACTAACAATGAAAGATCAGAAAGAGAAATCAGGGAAACAATCCTATTCACCATTGCAACAAAAAGAATAAAATACCTAGGAATAAAACTACCTAAGGAGGTAAAAGACCTGTATTCAGAAAATTATAAGACACTGATGAAAGAAATTAAAGATGACACAAACAGATGGAGAGATATACCATGTTCTTGGATTGGAAGAATCAATATTGTGAAAATGACTATACTACCCAAAGCAATCTACAGATTCAATGCAATCCTTGTCAAATTACCAATGGCATGTTTTACAGAACTAGAAAAAAAAATCTTAAAATCTGTATGGAGACACCAAAGACCCTGAATAGCCAAAGTAATCTTGTGGGAAAAAAAACGGAGCTCGAGGAATTAGACTCCCTGATTTCAGACTATACTACAAAGCTACATTAATCAAGACAATATGGTACTGGCAAAAGGACAGAAATATAGATCAATGGAACAGGATAGAAAGCCCAGAGTTAAACCCACACACCTATGATCAACTAATCTATGAGAAAGGAGACAATGATATACAATGGAGAAAAGACAGCCTCTTCAATAAGTGGTGCTGGGAAAACTGGACAGCTAAATGTAAAAGAATGAAATTAGAACACTACCTACACCATACACAAAAATAAACTCAAAATGGATTAAAGACCTAAATGTAAGGCCAGACACTATCAAACTCTTAGAGGAAAATATAGGCAGAACACTCTATGACATAAATCACAGCAAGATCCTTTCTGACCCACCTCCTAGAGAAATGGAAATAAAAACAAAAATAAACAAATGGGACCTAATGAAACTTAAAAGCCTTTGCCCAGCAGAGAAAACTATAAACAAGATGAAAAGACAACCGTCAGATTGGGAGAAAATATTTGCAAACGAATCAACAAAAGATTAATCTCGAAAATATATAAAAAGCTCATGCAGCTCAATATTAAATAAAGAAACAACACAATAAAAAATGGGCAGAAGATCTAAATAGACATTTCACCAAAGAAGACATACAGATGGCCAAGAGACACATGAAAACCTGCTCAACATCACTAATTATTAGAGAAATGCAAATCAAAACTACAATGAGGTATCACCTCACACCAGTTAGAATAGGCATCATCAGAACATCTACAAACAACAAATGCTGGAGAGGGTGTGGAGAAAAGGGAACCCTCTTGCAGTGTTGGTGGGAATGTAAATTGATACAGCCACTATGGAGAACAGTATGGAGGTTCCTTAAAAAAGTAAAAATAGAATTACCATATGACCCAGCAATCCCACTACTGGGCATAATACCCAGAGAAAACCATAATTGAAAAGGACACATGTACCCTAATGTTCATTGCAGCACTATTTACAATAGCCAGGTCATGGAAACAACCTAGATGCCCATCGACAGGCAAATGGATAAAGAAGATGTAGTACCTATATACAATGGAATATTGCTCAGCCATAAAAAGGAACGAAATTGAGTCATTTGTAGAGATGTGGATGGACCCAGAGTCTGTCACACAGTGTGAAGTAAGTCAGAAAGGGAAAAGCAAATATCGTATATTAACGCATATATGAATGTGGACTCTAGAAAAATGGTACAGATGAACTGGTTTGCAAGGGAGAAATAGAGACACACATGTAGAGAAGAAATGTATTGATGCCAAGGTGGGAAAGTGGGTGGATGGGGTGGTGGTTGGATGAATTGGGAGATTGGGACTGACATATATATACTAATATGTATAAAATAGATAGCTAATAAGAACCTGCTGTATAAAAATAAATAAATAAATAAAATTATAAAAAATATATACAATCTCTTGTATTTTTAAACCAATTTTCCTTTTATAATTGTTTTGACCACATTCCTAAAGGCAATATAGCAATGTAATATTATCCTCATATTTCTGAAGAGTAAAGCTCAGGTGATGTGACAACTCAAGATCATGCAGTTCTCTTGTGAAGGAAGAAATGAGGTCTGATGATCATAAATCTAGAAATGTTACTATATGCATATATTCTATATATTTGTGTGTATATGTATACATATATATTTTATTATATATCATTACATCTCTTGAATGCAGAACCTCTGCTCAATGTACAGGAAATAGGTGTTTCTTTTCCTTCATAGGGCCCCTTTCTAACACAAGGTTTAACAGAAAATCAAAAGTGCTTATTTTTGTAGATTTCTTTTTCATATGACTCTACATCACTTGTAGAGGGAGGGCATTCAGTGGGAAAGATGGAATCCTATAAGTTAGGATAGGGACCCATTAGGAAGACCCTGATTTAGCTGGGACATTGAACACCTAAATTCTGATAAGTCTTCTTTGCTAGTGGAAGCGGACTTCCCGCCCCTAGTGGAAGCAGCTTCCCCATGACCAGCAGGGGAGGCTTCCTCACTCCCAGTGGTATCAGCCTCTTCACCTACAGTAGTATCAGTCTTTCCATGGCCATCTGAGGAAATTAACCCCGCATTCCTGAGGAATATGTATTCACTAGTGAGATGATGCTGGTTCTCCTCAGGACTCACTCCCAATTTCTCTTTGCCTCTAGACCTATAACTAGACTAAAGTCCCAGCAGGCCCCTAAAGGTGAGGTACGATGTGAGGTAACATGCATGGGACACTCCAGAAGAACCACTTTAGTTTTCTGATTTATACAGACAAATCTGGAGAACATGTTTAGGAACAAATACTAATAATGTGGGATAGTGATGGAAGGAACATAAAGTTGGATCAGGCTGAATTTATTGACATGAGTTCACTAAAGAGAAATCCTGCATTTGATTGTAGGAGATGGCTCAGGTAGTTAGAAAGGCTCTAGCAGTCTGGTTGTTTAGCTGAGGCATGGATCAAAAAGTGGTCCCTGGTGAGCAAATTAAAAATGCTGGACATGTCTTGGTTGAATGAAGAGTAAAGGATTCAAAGATGTAGGGAGATGTGAATGTTTAAGACCTCACTCCCACTAGGAGGATCCAGAAGACACACCTTTTACTAATACCTTGAGAAATAAATTTGTGAGGGGAGCCCCAGCATCTTTGGAAAGCTTTGTGATCACTCTAGCCTTGATAATACTAGTATAATATAAAAGTCCACTTATCCATGGAAATTACGTATAAAAAATAATTAGGAATGATGCAATCTGAAATTTAGCTTGCTCAATGTAGAGGAAAGAGCTTAGGAAGAATTTGGAAAAACTCCCCAAAGCAAAGAAAAAAAAGAAGCCAAAACATCACCAAGTAATAAAAGATTTGTATGCATCTGTGTGCTAAGAAACTTCTTAAATTTTGTACACATGCTAAATCTCCCAATGACTTTAGTTATACTCAGATAGGTAGTACACTAAATGTTTTGTTCTTACATATTTCTTCACATCATCTGACTGATGGCATTACTGCCTGAAAGGAAATGCTAGAGAAAAGGGTTTTATTAGTTTAAACTCCACGATTACAGGCATTTCCAAGAAACATACTTTCTTTTTTCATGACTCAGTTTCGAGAACAATTGTGTTGAAATTTAGTTCAGAGCAGGTGGTTAGTAATAATTCTTGTCCCCACTCTCACTCCCCATGACTGTCAATGTTTTTTAGGAAATAAAAGTAAGAGTACCAAATAATTAAGTCAAAATGTTCTCATAATTCATGCCTCAGAATGAAAACTGATGATATTTTCTTGTTTATTCACCCAGTGATTTTTATGCATACTTTACAGAATTGGGTCATACAACATCTGCTGTTTAACCTGCTTTCTTCCTTAATGGTTTGTGACTGTTTTTTCTTGCAGTTAATTATTCTTTTAAAACTTGATTTTTATTGGCTCAGTATTTTTATCCATCATTTTTTTTTTTTTTTTTTTTGCGGTATGCGGGCCTCTCACTGTTGTGGCCTCTCCTGTTGTGGAGCACAGGCTCCAGATGCGCAGGCTCAGTGGCCATGGCCCACGGGCCCAGCCGCTCTGCAGCATGTGGGATCTTCCCAGACCGGGGCACAAACCTGTGTCCCCTGCATCGGCAGGTGGGCTCTCAACCACTGCGCCACCAGGGAAGCCCTATCCATCATTCTTAATTACTGATGTTTAGTTGGCCAATACCCTCTTATTGGAATTTGAATTTTTTCAAGTTTTTCATAACTCATAATGTTTATAAATATTTTCTGTATTTGTAATTACATATACAAGATAATAAATTCCTATATGGAGAATTGTCAGGCTAAACTATATGAATAATTTTAACTTTTGATAAATATCGATTAATGCCTAAGTCTCTTCTCTATGGGAAAGAGCAGTTATTAGCAACCACAACATACACTCATACACATTTTAGAATTTGGATAGCCCAAAAGTGACATTTAGTCTTGTTTCTTGTGACTACAAGTAGCCATAATATTTTCCCTTATTTATATATATTATATATATATATATTATATATATTTATATATTATTTATATATATATAAAATTCCTTTCCAGATTCTTTTCCCATATAGGTTATTACAAAATATTGAGTGTAGTTCCCTGTGCTATACAGTAGGTCCTTGTTGGTGATCTGTTTTATACATAGTAGTATGTATATGTTGATCCCATCCTCCTAATTTATCCCTCCTCCCAGTTCCCCTTTGGTAACCATAAGTTTGTTTTCTATGTCTGTAAGACTATTTCTGTTTTGTAAATAAGTTCACTTGTATTTTTTTTTTCAGCTTCCATATATAAGCAATATCATATATTTGTCTTTCTTTGTCTGGCTTACTTCAGTTAGTATAGTCATCTCCAGGTCCATCCATGTTGCTGCAAATGGCATTATTTCATTCTTTTTTGTGGCTGGGTAACATTCCATTGTATATATGTGCCATATCTTCTTTATCCATTCATCTCTTGATGTACATTTAGGTTGCTTCCATGTCTTGGCTATTGTAAATAATGCTGAAGTGAACATTGGGTTGCATGCATCTTTTCTTTTATCACTTCTTTTGTCACTTAGATCCCTTCACTTAAGAAATATTATATATTTATCCTTTATTTATATTTATAGCAAAAGAGTGAAAAATTGTGACTATGCTATAAACTTGTAAATGACCAACCCAGGATTCATCTTTAGTCAGTCATAATTGCAGTTGATATACCTCTGACTAGAGACTGGATTCAATTCTCACATAAATTATGTAATTGCTGTATAACTTGGGCCAAGTTTTCCCTTTATCTCTGTGCCTTAATTTTGCCATTGGGGGAAAAATAGGGACAAGAATTAATTGCATGCTTTGAATTTCATCAAGGTGCCATGGAATGAGTAAGATCATAATCCACATGCTATCATGACTTCTTCGGCTACTTGTGAAAAGTGAATTTACACTTTTTCATTTTATCATGCTACGTAATAGTGATATGAGAACATTTTATTTTATGTATTAAAATAAGACCGTCACAGTTCTTAGCTACATTGCCTGTAGCCTCCAAGTTAGCAGGAAGGAAGTGGTTTTAGAAGTTATTAAGCACTTATTATGCCATGTAATATGCTAAAAACTTCACACACATCATTTAATCTTAGCAAAAATTTTGCATGGTAGTTACTGTAATCATCCTATATGTTAGATGAGGAACTGAGGCTAGCACATTTTAAATAACCTGCCACGAACATGCAGTTAATAAGTATTAAAAATGGGAGTGAATTCCTGGAAGTCTGAATAACACTACTATGTGATTTGTACTTGTGAGTCTTAGAATAAACGCATGATTTGAATTCAATGTACTGTCAACTCTCAAATACACACAGTAAAATTAATGGCAGATTAATCACTTTACAACATCCAACGTAAAGGTCATCTTTCTCCACTCTGAGTTCTCAGGATACCTAAAATAAATTTAATATTAGCCTAAATCAACTGTAATTGGCTGTAAATCAATGATTGAGAAAATAAAATAACCAAAAATAAGTCCCCTGAAAATGCATTATAGTGACCAGGTGTCAACAAGATGGTGGACCAGGAAGTTACAACCCCTTCTTCTTCAACAGAGAAATGGAGGTAACAAAATATAGAAAAGAATACCTCTGTGAGAACCCTAGAGACAGGTTGAAAAGCTACAGCACCCAAGCTATTGTAAAACTGAAAAGGGATTCCAGTGAAAGAGGTAGAAAAATGTGCAGTGTTTGGCAGGCCCTTCCACGCCTTTCTCCTTCTGCAGCCTAGTGCAGAGCAAATGGGAGGACCCCAGACCCCGAACTAGGGCACATCCTTCGAGATAGAAACAGAAGAGTGGACTGGACAGTGCATCCAAAGTTCTGGCTTGACTGGGGAATGCTTGACCTAGGGACTGGTTTCTGTCTCACCTGAATCAGAGCACTGACTGGACTGACCCCAGAGTTTGCAAGCAGCTGAAAACAGAGGTGAGCAATACATTAGAGCTGCAGTCCTGAAAGCAGACACCAGGAGGAGCAAGAGATCAGATCAGGTCAAGTCACAGAAGCTCCAGCTAGGCTAGTTGGTGAAGGTGGTCCCCTGCTGCAAAGCCACATCCAGCACTGCCCTTCATAAAAATTAGGGATGAAACAGATTTAGTGCCCAGCCTCCTGTCTCCATTCCCTCTGCTGTGCCTCATCTTTCTCTCCATGTTGCCTCTCATCTTCTCTTAGGATCTCAGGGTCCTGCTTCTCTCTTCTAAGAATTATTTTCCATGTATGTCATCAGCTTTGCCAGATGCAGTCAAAAAATCAAAAAGCAAAAATCAACCAAACAAAAACCCAACTTTTCACCCTTATAAAAATGTTTCAGGAAATTTTTAATCCTAGTAATGATGGCATAACTTGGATAGATTAAACCTCCTGTAGACACCGTTATAAAACTGAGAGGTTGGAGAAAAAGGAGTTTCTGGAGAACAAAGTAGGAATAAAGTGAAGGGATATCAACCCATGAAAAACAAAGTACAAAGGGTGAGATTGCATGTTTGAGGCTTTTTCCTGTGCGCTTTACTTGGAAACAAGTATACAGTTATGCAATTACTTTACCCATGACCACCCTTCTCTGCACTCCTCTACAGTTTGAAAGGACCCAGAGAAAGCCTGGTGCTCCAGTACATTCCAGGAAGAGATTTAACTAATAAAGGAGACTTCATAAAAGAGAAAATGTCTCCATTTCTGTTCATTATAATTAGATTCATCTGCTCACAGAGACATTTTCATATACGCTTAAGCTTAATATGATTTGCCTTAATGCTGTAGAGTGTGTGATAGGTGGAGTTGATGGTCAAAAATAAAATAAAAATAAAGTTCAACTGCATACTTAAATGGATCCTCATGACCCAGAAAGATGCAATATATTTTTAACAGGACATGGCTAAAAGCCATGTGTCCATAAAGAGCAAAGTGGATTCAAAAATAATAATAACATACTGTTAAAGAGAAAACCACAGGCCCAAAATAGTGTCATTTTACTAAAGCCCCTTATACCAAAATTAGACTTATTACTGACCTAATTGCAGTTTTGACCTTCCCTAGAAGTGTAACCTTAGTCAAGCAGTTTAGAATTTTCTTGTCAATACCAATGAGGTAATCTATCACATAGGCCCTCTCCATCCCCCAGAGGAAGAAGAGAAAAATCTCTGGGATAAAGAACGCTGCCATTCTCTTCCCCCTAAAAGAAGACATCCGGGTCCCAAATAACCCTTTTGTTTCTTTGCTAATGACTTCCTTGCTCCACCCTCCTTTCTATAGAAGCCTTCCATTGTGAACACTTCCTGGGAGAACGCTTCCAATTGCTAGATGGGATGCTGCCAGATTCCCGAATCTTTGAATAAAACCTATTAGATCTTCACATTTACTCTGTTGAATTTTTTTTTTTAAGGATATTAAACTTCTGCTTTCAGTTTGATAAGTGAGGCCACTCCTCCAAGGCATTAGAGCCCTCAATTTCTTCTCAGAGCACTGCCCCTGCTAGAGGATTCAGTTACTATTTTGACAAGGGCGCAGTGATAACAAAAAATGGCTTTGTTAGAGAAGAGCAGAGTGGGTTAAAAGCATGGACTTTGAGATAATGCAGATCTGGGTATAAATCCTGGTTATAGAAATAAGTAACAGGGTGACCATGACCCCATTACTTAATACTTTGCAGCTCAATTTCTTCATCTTTATAATGAGGATAGTAATTCTCTGATAGGGCTGTTGTGAGGATTAAATCGTAGAAGTTCTGCATAAAGTGCTAAATAGTGCCTATGTCTAATAAAATTTGGTAAACAGAAGGTACCTCTTCAGACTGGTGCTGAGGCCCTCAATCTTTCTGTCCTCTTTCTTCTTCAATTATATTTCCAGCCAACCTTCAAAAGTTATTTCTCTGTTGTGTATAACTCCAAAGTATTCCTATCACTTTTGAAAGGAGCCTGCGTTTACACTGTGTAACAGGACAGATTCTGCATTCTTGTTCACTTGAATCTTCTTTTGATAGCTCAGCAGAGATGGGCACTTTACTCCAGCAGTGTTTTCAACTCCCCCTACCCCTAGAAATTATTATTCAAACTTTTTGTGTGTGTACAAACAGGACAGAGCTTCTGCCTTTCCCCAGATCTCGAGTCCATCTATTCTTACACTTCTATTCCAGGAAAGTGCTTCAGGCTCCCGGTTTACCCCCCTTTGTTTGTATTTTATGCAAGCTTACATCTGTGATCTTTACCATAACCACAACAGCACTAGACAGAGTTTTCTGAAGGCTTTGTCTCCTGATTTAAGTCTATTCTAAATTCGGAAACCAGAAGCTCCCTCACCTCACTTTGAGTGAAAATGGAGGTGTCCATTATCCTCTCTTTATAACACACACTTGTCTCCATGAATGACAAAGGATGGGAGGAAAATGTCTAATGGTCTGATGAAGAAGAAACAGCAAATGATGAATCAGGGATGACTCCTGAGGAAGGATTGATAACTTGGGGAAAAGGAAGATGAAAGCAAAAAAGAAAGATAAGACTCCAAATCTCTGAAGGTCTTAAATAGTTGAGGGGTATTTCTGGTTTATGGATTGGTATATAAGAAGCTTGGAAGTGGGCACTCCTATTTCTACAAGAAGAAAGCTGAACAAACTAAAAATCAACAACTCCTCTTAGATTTATCAGAAAATTAAGGTCACAAGGGAAAATACTGCCCCCAAAATTGGAGAGACAAATAGGCAGATACATAGAATCACAGCTTATTGGAACAGAATTCCAGGATCACAAGCCCACCACTTGAGCCAGTAATGGTGTACAAAAACTTAAACTTTAA
Organism: Neophocaena asiaeorientalis asiaeorientalis; assembly: GCF_003031525.2. NCBI lineage: Eukaryota > Metazoa > Chordata > Mammalia > Artiodactyla > Phocoenidae > Neophocaena > Neophocaena asiaeorientalis. The sequence goes on along the minus strand of NW_020185331.1, from coordinate 9,859,312 downwards.
TTAATGAACTACTGGGGGCCCAATAAGGATAAGCTTGAGAGTTAAAAACTCCTAGTTATAGAGAGACTCCACACTTTCCTGAGATTTACCTCCAGGAGTCCCATTGTTCTCAGGGTGATAATCAGAAAAAAAAAGTCAACTGCTTCAGGCAAGAGGTGGAGGAAAGTAGCTGTTTGGAAGTATATCCAATACATTACCTTACCAAAAGCATGCCTTTAAGGGAAAACATTTCATTAGAGCCTGATCACCTTGAGTTTAACCAGAGACGAATTGACTGGGGGAAGGGAAATACTGAACTCCAGCCTCCGCTAGTACCCCTGTCTCATTTAAAAGTGTGTGAGTGAGTGAGTGTGTGTGTGTGTGTGCTGAGAAGCACTTGAGAAGGACACAATCAAGGAGCACAGTGTCACAAAATGACAGAAATCTAATCAGAGGATTATAGACTGCTTCCCTCCCTCCCACATCTTACCTCTGTATCAACAGGGCTTCTGTATAGGGAGATTACAACGGAAAGAACTGCACATCTCAAAAATTATTTAAGAAGTCTCTAGAGAAATACAAAGACGACGGGGAAGACAAAGACAAGAGCAACAGAGGAAACTTGAGCCTCTGACACCTGCAGCTATGGCAATCAGTAGACATAGGCTAACCTATAGCCAGATAAATGTAAGACTTCTAGCTAAAGCCCTATTCAGCTAAGTTCATTTTACCCGTTATGTTCAGCTTTCATCCAAAAATTACAAAGCATACTAATAAACAGCACAGTTTGAAGAGTCAGAACAAGTATCAGACATACATATGTCAGAGATCTTGGAGTTATAGATTAGTAATTTCAGATTCCTGTGGTTAATAAACTAAGGATTCAGTGGAAAAGGTGGACCAACATAAGAGTGATGGGTAATGTAATCCGAGGGATGGGAATTCTAAAGAAGAATCAAAAGGAAATGCTATAAATAAAAACAGTCTAACAGAAATTAAGAATGCGTTTAATGGACATATCAGTAGACTGGACATGGCCAAGGAAAGGAACTTAAAGATATGTCAATAGAAATATCCAAAACTGAAATGCAAACAGATAAAAGAATGACAAAGATGGAACAGAATATATAAGAACTCTGGGATAATTACAGTAGGTGTAGTATATGTGCAGTGGTAATACCAGAAGGAGAAGAAACAGAAAGAACAGAGGAAGAAGGAGCAAGGCAGCTAATACAGCAGTGTATAGAGCATGCTAGAGATAAGTCCTAACTCTGAAGCCAGAGAGACGTGGGTTCACATCTCAGTACTGCTGCTTCTCTCTTGATCTTTATTTCTCTCTATATAAAATTGGGGAAAATAATACTATCTTATAGACTTGTATTGAGGAATAAAGGAGGTACTGCATATGAAAAATTTGGCATAATATTTGAAGTATAGAACTTGTTTAATAGAGTTTAGCTAATATCCATGTTTTGAGGGCATATTCTGTCATAGATACTAGACTAGGCCTGTTCATACGTTAATATATTTGGTCAAGATATCATAATTTTCTTACGCCCATATTACAGACAAGAACACTGAATAAGCAGAGAATTAAACAACTTGGTCAGGTCATGTACTGAATAAAGAGCAGAACTTGGATTAAATTTTAGATCTGTCTTATTTCAGCATGAGTTCATTCTCTCCCCCACTCCACCAATTTATGTCATTCTGCATGCAATTTAAAACACATACATCTACGTTATACAATAGTTACTCAAATTTGCCTGCTTCCAAATTAAAAGTGAATAAAAACAGGAAGAACGAGGCAGGGATGTTAGGACTGGATTATTTAAATATGACCATCTTCAAATGCCATATGTAGAATACTAAATTCAGGGTATGTAAACTCTTTAAAAGATTTGATTGGTAAAATGTGCCATGTTCCACTCTTTAGTAATCAGAGAGATCCTGAGGATTCTCTGCTTAGTTTTTACCTTTGGACAAATGCCCATCTAAATCATTTGGAACAGTTGCCCTGTCCTTTCCTTAGGACTGTATTTGTCTAGATCTGGACCTTTTGTCTTTTAATGCAAGCATTAGAGCCTGGACTATACTTTTCCATCGTTGAGTTTCATAATTTAGCACAATTTCTAGCATATAGAAGATTCCATTATGAATTTGCTGAATGTGTGCTAGAAAAAAGCTATATGTGTGTCTGAACATTTCTGCAGTCCCAGAAGATTTTTTCTGTCATTTTTATAATCAAGATGATTCTCTCCCTCCTTCTCTCTCTCTTTCCATCTCCCTCCCTCCATTCCTTCCTCCCTCTTTTTCGGTCTTTTCCTCCTTTAATTTCTAAAAGGCCACTCATATGTTGGCTGATGTTAAAGATGGCTCACTACTTCATTCCTAGTGCTTCTTTTCTCTGATGTTAACTTCTTATAACTAGCTTGGCGGCGTTATGAAACCTCCTTGGAAAATCATTTCAGTATTTGTTTATATGTTGCTCTTTCTCATCTCTGTTTCACAACTCTGCTGCATTGTTTTGGTTCTAGGTAGTTTTCTTTTAATTCATGTATGTTTTATAATATTTTGTTTTATTGCAAAATTTATTTTCTTCCTTTCTACTTCTTTCCCAAGTTTGGAGGTTAATGCAGTCTCTTCCTTCCCAAGGCTTCTGTTATGTAGGTCTGCACCATCATGGGAACATTCTTAAAAAGTTAGGGAAGGAAAACTATGTTGACCTCAAAACAACAAGTTGAAATATACAAAAGTGGTTGATTATCTTGGTTTTTGCCACACTTGTGGAATATTTTACTTACACATAAAAGATTCTCTCTCTCTTTAATACCTAAGATATGCTATGCTCCCTATTTTGTAGAAAATATCACATGAAGAACTTATATCTGAGAATAGAAAAAAATAGATCAAATTATCTTGGCCAAAATTCCCATTCTTTTTTTTTTGTAGTAATATCATTTTAACTCAGAAATTTAAATATACACATTCATAGCCAACTATTTTTTTTTAAAGTGGCATTTCCAAAAAAGGAGGTAGCCAAAAGCAATAGCAAAATTACATGATTACAGTAGGCTGAATCTGCACATAGTATCCCTTAAACATCAGAAAGTAAAATAATTACACACACACACGTCGTCAATTTATTTCAAAAAATCTAATATTGGTACTCTAATGAACAAAAGTATAATCATCTCTTTGTGAACAACTGCTCAGAAAAGCATAAACACTGCTTTCATTTCCTCGGCATCCTTTCCCCGGCACTATTCTTTAGCTCTTACAGCAATTACTTTGTTGGGTCACTTTAAGAAAAGTCTAAAAAGTAAGGCTTTATATGACTGGCCACTGGTTATTGATATAAGCTCTTTGTTGTACTAGATAAGCTTTTCTAATATTCAATGAAATGAGATTTTTAAAAAAAATGTATCATGTAATTCTTCCTCCTGTTTTCATTCATTTCTGTCATTCATCGTGTTCCTTATAGGAAATTTCTGTATGTGAACATGGGTTGCCCCTTTTCTCCAAATTGCCCAGAGGTAGATGTGAATGAAAATATTGACAACAATATGGAAGTGACTTTGAGAAGCTGTTTTGACATTCGGAATACACAAGAGTTCATGTGAATTATAAAGATTTGCTGAAGTTCATGTATTTCTGCAATGGTTTCTGCCCATTTTTTAAAAATCAGAATATTTTAAGCTGGATAGAATGATACAAATATAAGGATCTTGAAAGGCCATGAAGATGAACCGCCTTTAAGGGAAATGAACAAATTCCTTTTGAGTTAATATTCAAAGACAAGTACATTAATAATATGTAAAGGTAACCCTTAATTTCACTCAAAGCTAGACTTTCGATGGTGGATTGTTAAAAAAATACAGGTCTTGATTTATAATGAAAACTACCATTAAAAGATTAGAGTTAGCAGATTGATATTGATCCATTTAATGGGTAGTAACAGACTTATTTATTTTCATCAGGTTTGCATTTGCACATTTATCTGTTTCAGAGGCCAATCCAATAAAGCCTCTTATTTGACATTACTTTCCTGTATACTGAAGTATTTGCTTTAGTTGAATTAAACCCTGATTGTTGCTACAGTTTCCTGAGGGCATATACTTGCCATTGCAGAATGATTTCTTTCACAAGACCTTTTTCTTTGTCCCTTGAGGCTGGTATCCTTTCCACTGTGAAATGACCTGGTTTGCAAGCAGGGAGATAACCATGGTATCTGACTGTACCACCACCCGATAACACCTGCTACGCTTAAATAACTTTCCAATTATGTGACCCTATTCAATATTATGATGAGAGACCTGAATGACATTTTCTCAGTTATTTTATCCACTTCTAAGTAGAAGTTCTAATTTTGAATGAATAGCAAATGAATCTTTTGCTAACACAAACACTGAAGCCCCAAATTTTGAAAAGGATGATACTGAGCTTTGGAAAGGACAAAGACTCCCAACTTCCAATTATAGGTGATAAATCGTTAAAAATGAAACCATTATGTATATGCCTGTGCATTTATAATTGCCTAGGCTTTAGTGAATTTGCAACCATAAATTTGCCTGTTTTCTAAAATGAACGTTTGGAAATCTTTTGCATAAGCAGAATGAAATGGAACAATGAAGCAGCTTAATGCGTCCATGTCTTGACTTTCCTTTGCTCCATTCTGCCTGGTCAGCTTCAACACTGTCGGACCTATAGTACACATTTGAGAGGCAGCATAGCATAGAAGTTCATAATATAGACCGTTGATGCAGATAATCTGTATTCAGATCCCAAATCTGCCTCTAAGTACGCTCTGTGTCACACTGACCTTAAATGTAAAATATGCATAAAGGCAGTACTTGCTTATAAGATTATTGTTAGGGTTAAATGAAATAAAAATATGTGAAAGGCTTACTCAAACATGTGTCAGTTATTATTAATATCCTGCCATTACCATATTTGGTAGCCATCGGATGTCTTGCCCGCAAACATCCCGCCTCCCTTCTTGGTGATAATTCTTTTAATTTCCTTGGGAAATTCCTCCTTAATGCGATTTTGTGAAATCTTTGCTGAAGGTGCTCTGTCTTACCCAAGCCAAAGGATGAGCATGAGACCCTCCTAGGCCAATCAGATCTTCATTCCAAATAATTTAAAAGCAAACAGAGAAACATGTTCATTGATGACTTATTCATATGCAATAGAGGACACAAATATTAAGAGTCCAGACAGGTGAACTTTCACACTCTTATAAACCCATGAAACCACACAAAGATAAAGATAAAAAATATTTCCTATACCACAGGAACCTGCTTCATGCCCATTCTTAGTGACTGCTGATAAGGTCATCAGTATTCTGACTTCTATTAGCATAGGGTTTTGTATATTTTTGAAGTACTTTGAGTGTGATCATAAAATATGTGCTCTTTATGTTGTTTTGTTGTTGTTGGTTTTTTTTGTCAGCCATGTGTCTGAGGGACAACCATATTGTATGTAGTATTATTTTTCATTGCTGTGTACTACCTGATTTTAGGAATATACCATACTTTATCCATCCTACTATTGGTGAACATTCAGATTTGCTAATTTTAAATAAAGCTGTATGAGTGCTGTGGTACATATCTTTTGATGAGACAATGTATTCATCCCCACTAGTGTATAAGTAGGAGTTGAAGCACTAGATCGTAGACCATTGTGTGTAGAAAATTATCTTTAATAAATACTTCCAAAGAGTTTTCCAATTAAAATTGTTCCGTATCGCTGCCAATACTTGGTATCGTTAGTCTTTTTAATTGTTGCGTATGAGTGCAAATTAGTGATAGCTTATGATTTTACTTTGTTATTTTCCTGAAGACTTCTTATGTTGAGTTACTTTTCATATTTTTTTTTTGCCATTTGGATATCTTCCTTTATGAAGTATCTGTTCAAGTATTTTCTGCAGTTTTTATTGCATTGTCAACCATTGTCAGTAATTTCTCGGAATTCTTTATATAGTCCAGAAGTGAATCCAGTGCTGAAGCATTCATTGCAATTATTCTTCCCAAACTGTGGTTGCATTTTCACTCTTTCATTGATGTCTTTTGAAGAACAGAAGTTCTCAGTTTTAATAACATCCATTTAATCTTTTTTTCACTAATATTTTGTGTTCTGTATAAGAAATTCCCAAAGTCATGAAAGTAATTTATTATGCTGACTTCTAGAAGATTTATTGTTTTACTCTCACATTTATATCTATGATCAATCTCAAATTATATTTTTTGTATACTGTGTAACCCAATATCTTTTATTAAAAAGATACCTTTTCCCTATTATATTACAGTGGCACCTCTGTCACAAATCAAGTGATCTCACATATTGATTCTGTTTATCGACTTGCAAAATCAAGTGATCTCATATATTGATTCTGTTTATCAACTTGCAAAAATTATATTAAATTGGGCTACTTTTCTATCCTTAGTCCAACATTTACACCAACTTAATTATTGTAACTTTATAATTTATCTTATTATTCAGTAGTTTAAAACCCATAATATTGATTTCTTTTTAAGAATGTCTTGGCTCTTCTAGTTTGTATTTTCATAGAGAATTTAATATCAATCTCTCAATTTCCATAAAAATAAAATGCTGGGACTTTGGAACATTTTTTAGAAAACGCTACAGACTAATAGAGAGGAATTGACGTAACAAAATATTGAGTCTTGCACACTGTAAACATGGTATATCCCTCTTCTTAGTTACCTCTTCTTTATTTTCTCTCTATATTTTGTAGTTTTCAGTAAAGCAGTCCTGCAGATATTTTTCTGGATTTATTAATGGTTATATGGTAGTATTTTAAATGGCATTTTATCTTTAATTTTCTATGGTTTATAACTGTTATATAAAATACTATTGATCTTTGTATAATGAGTTTATAGCAAATAAATCTTTTAGATTTTCTATGTGTATATTTTTTAAAATTTACAATATTCATACCATTCCCCCTTATATCACATTATAGTGGCTGGCATATTTAAGAAAATATCAATTAAAACAGGTGTGAGTAAATATACTTGCTGTGTTACTAACCTCAAGAAGAAAGTAAAAATTTCTTTTTATTTCTAATTTGCTGAAAATTTTCATCACGTAGAGTATTAACTGTTAGTAAACATTTTTTGGCAACTATTCAGATTGTCATATGTTTTTTCTTCTTCATTTCTTTAATGTATTTTTCAATTAATTTACCTGGTTCACCTAAATTATCAAAATGATTAGAATAAAATTATTAATCATACATCTTCCTTGTATATTTTGATGTCTATAGATTTGAGGCATATCCTCTTTTCTATTCCTGATATTAATAATTTGTATTTTTCCTCTTTTTTAAATTATTCCAACTAAGGGTTTAATAAGTAGAAGAACAAGAACAACTTTTGTCTGTGCTGATTTTCCTTATTTCATGTTTGTTTTCTCTTTCAATAATATTTTTAATCCTTTTATTATTATTTAACCCCTCTATTCCCTTGAGTTTAATTTATTGTTCTTTTTATATCTTCTTGAGATGGAATCTTAGATACTTAATTTTCAGGCTAATATAATTCTAAACATGTCCCTCTAAACACACCTTTAGCTATATCCAGTGGATTTTGATGGCATACTTTTATTTTTATTTTGTTAAGAATACTTTCTAATTTTCATTGTTTTGTCCTCTTTGACCCATGCATTATTTAGAAGCATGTTTCTTAATTTGCAAGCAGTGATTTGAGGAATTTTCATCTTGAAAAGAATACCACAGGAAAATGGTCAAAAGTGATCATACTAAGTATTGTGGCCTGATGAGGCTGTTTTTGAGTCTCTGCCACCAATATCTTCACAGCTGCCTGACCCTGTTCATTTCTCCCTTGATTTAATGAATTACTCCTTATCCATCCCATCAATTTTTTTTTTTTGCTTGTTACCCAGAGTTGCTTTCTATTTCTTTTAATTAAGAACTTGACTGACACTCTGTTTACAAAATACTCAGTTCTGCAATTCTTTGTTACCCTTCTGTTCAAATTTTGCCCAATAGCCAAGGTCCAATTTAAGTTATACTTCATTTGAGAAAAGTATACAACCTCTATACTTTTGTAAACTAATAACACTGTTTTTTTCCAAATTTATTCATTATCAGCCAAAATTGAATTCAGAACAAAACATATCACCAGGGATTAAGGGGGGGTGTATCAAAAAAATAATAAAATGTTGAAGTCAACAAGAGGATATAGCAATCCTAAATGGGTATGCACCTAACACCAAAGCTTCAAAATGTATAAAGCAAAAGTAGATAAAATGGAAAGGAAAAAGAGGCAGATACAAAATTATAGTTGGAATCTTTTACACCCTTCAGCCCTACATATTCAGTAATTAATAGAACCAGTAAATAGAAAATTAGTAGAATATAGAAGACTTAAATGTCACCATCAGTGCATGTGAACTAATTGATATTTATAAAACACTTCATCCAGTAACAGAAAACTACCCATTTTTTTTTCAAGTGCACATGGAACATTCACCAAGATGCACCATATTCTGAGCCAGCAGTCAGCAACCTTTTCCTATAAAGAGCAAAATAATAAATATTTTAGGCTTTGTGAGCCATATAATCTCTCTCACCACAACTCATCTTTGCTGTTGTCATGTGAAAGCACCTCTAAACAATACAGAAAGAGCTTGATAATTTTTTATGAAGTCAAACATACACTTACTATTCATCGCAGTAATCTCGCTCCTCTCTAGATATTTACCCATGTGAAATAAAAATGTATGTTCATACTCAGATGTTTTACTGGCTTTATTTATAATCACCAAAACCTGGAAACAATCCAGATGTCCCACAACTAGAGAACAGGTTAACAAACTGTGGTACATCGCACAATGGAAGAGTACTCAGCTCCACAAAGGAACGAATGGCTGTTATGTGCAACTGCATGGATGCATCTCAAATGCTGTATGCTAAAATGAAGGATGCCAGTTTAAAAAATTCTATATACTGTATGATTCCATTTATATAACATCTTGAAAAGACAACACTCTAGGTACTGTTGGCATATCAATGATTGCCAAGGGCTGGGTTTTGGGGAAAGGTTAACTACAAAGTACTAAGGAGAACATTTGGGCAGTAGTGGAACTGTTCCATATCTTTGTTGTGACAGTGATTATGTTGATTAATGGTTTTTTACAACTCATAAAACCTATTTATCAGTAACCTCTACTATCTGTCAATGCTATGTTATATTCTAGAGAGTCCCTGAAAAGGACATAAGGGCTGACACTGTGAGTGAGGAAATTGTGAAGGGTCCCGCCATTCACCTTAAATACATCTTAATTCAACTTCAATTTCAAAGAGAAACTCCCTTTGCATCTGTTTTATGAATTAGAGTTCTTAAAATTAGTAAACTTGAATGGCAGAGTATACTCTGTTATGTACTAGATTCTTTTTTATAAGAAAGAAAACAGCTTACCGTATAGTTCCTGGATCTTACTACCCTTAAAAGTTCAGAGAGTTTTCAGATACTTTTCCCTAAGAAGCTGTTCCTGCTGGATCTTTGTCACTTCTTGGATGGACTATTACATGACCTCTTCCTTCCTTGCATCTCTCAATGCTAGCTCCTTTAAATCTATCCCATGTAAATGATAGTATAATATTTAAAATATTTAAAACGGTAAAATATTTAAAGCCTGGTCATGTCATTGAAAGCACCTCACTAGCTCCCTGTATTCCAAAGTATGCATTTTGAGGATTTTCTCAAGGTGTCTTAGGGGCTGCCACTTGGAGTGAGCATAAGGTGAATAGTGGTCCCTCCCTTTTTCTAAATGCACTAATTTCAACAGAGAAATTCCTTTTATATTTGCTTTGTGAATTAAAATTCTTCCTCAGGTTATACAAATAAAATAGTCTACCTTTAGAAATAGTTTAAAACCACAAACTCTCCAGATAAAGGATGTTTTCTTAACATGACAGATACCTCTGCGGTGGTTTATTCTTTCCTCTCCAGCACATTTACCACTCCTGCTGTACTCTTCCTGTATCACCACTGAGTTTGCTCATTGTACTTCTGTCATCTGGGAATGACCTTCATCCTTTCCTTTCCTTGGTTAACTTTTAGGAATATATTTAGACTCACTTAAAGAGATATCTGTATGGAACTTCCTTGACATCTCAAACCGGGTTAGTTATTCCTTTTCATAATTCCATTTTATATATTGCTTTGAGCACATTTTCACATTTTATTGATTGCTTCTTAAGTGAGTCAGGTCTAAGCCTTTGGGTCTCTTTTGGTCTGTTCTCTTTCTATCTACACCCACTCCCTTGGTGATATCATTCACGTCCATGCCTTTTTATATCATCTATATGCTGATGATTCACCAAATTATCTCCAGTTTTGACATCTCCACTGAAATAAAGACTTGTATAATGAATTTCTTACTTAAAATTTCCAGTTGTATGCATAATAGGTATTTCAATCTTGTTCAAACTGAACTCTTTACACCCGCACTATAAATCTTTTCTCTACAAAATATTTCATTTTTAATCTAATAGCAATAGCGTTAGCCCAGTTGTCAGGCCAAAATGAACACATTCATCTCTGACCCCTTTCTCTTTAACAATCAATATCTGATATATAATATAATCCCTTTACCTTTATTATCAAAATATACTAATACAGTTCCAGTTCTAATATTTCAGTGTAATCCCCTTAAAGACAAGCCCTCCAGCTAGTTACAAGTATAACTCTGGACAAAATTCAAAAGAAAAAGTAACTGCCTGAAAACTAAGTACAGCAAACAAAAATAGGCAGATTGTTAGAGGGAATTTAAAATGTGGAGAAGTAAGCAGCATGGTGTCAAATCGAGTTTATTACTTACCCCTACTTGTAGCTTCATTACAAGGGTATTCCCCAATAATGAAGCAGAGCAGTATGGCTAAAACTCCATTAGCAACCAAGCCATCTTTATGGCCAAAACAAGCATACAAAGAAGATGATGTAAGCCACAGCGTGAGGAGAAACTGCAGGTGGGGGGAGCCAGAGAAGATGACACCTAATTCTATGTGTGGATCTATACAATTTCAGTCTAATCACTGAAACTTGCAAATAAAGGTAGCCTCAAATCAGTATGTCAAAGGCTTTGAAAACTGAAGTGAGATTTATACCACTCTGCCCTGTCTGAACCTAACTAATTTGATTGTCTTCTAAGACAAAAACATCAACATCCTCTAGAGGGTTATAATAAAATCCAGAGTTTGTACAATATATCGTTTACAACGTCTGACTTATTTCACTTAGGTTAATGCCCTAAAGGTACATCCATGTTGTGGCAGATGACAGAATTTCCTTTTTTATGGCTGAATTTTATGTATATCTGTATATATATATATCCCGTCGTATCTATCCACTCATCTATTGATGGACACTTAGGTTGTTTCCATGTCTTAGCTATTATAAATAATGCTGCAATAAACATGAGAGTACAGATATTTCTTCAAGATAGTGATTGCATCTTTGGATATACATCCAGAAGTGGAGTTGCTGGATTATCTGATAGTTCTTTTTTTAATTTTTTTGGAGACACTCCAAACTACTTCCCATAGTTCTTGTACCAATTTACATTCCCACCAAAGTGCACAAGGATTCCCTTTTCTCCATATCCTAACCAGCATTTGTTATTGCTTGTATTTTTGTTGATAACCTTTCTAAGAGCTGTAAGGTGATATTTCATTGTGGTTTTGATCTGCATTTCCCTAATAATTAGTGATGTTGAGTACAGTTTCATGTACCCATCTGATATTGATTTCACTTTTGTTGTTCATTTTATTCCTGATATTGTTGATTTTGTCTTCTCTCATTTTCTTTCCTTTGTTAAGTCTTCCTAGAAGTGTGTCAATTTTTTGAATTTTTCAAAAAGAAGCTTATTGTTTCATGTCCATTTACTTGTTGATGGACACTTAGGTTCTTCCATATCTTGGCTGTTATAAATAGTGCTGCTATGAACATTGGTGTGCATGTACCTTTTCATATTAGAGTTTTCATCTTTTCTGGGTATATGCCCAGGAGTGGGATTGCTGGATCATATGGTAACTCTATTTTTAGTTATTTTTTTTTTTTGCGGTACGCGGGCCTCTCACTGCTGTGGCCTCTCCTGTTGCGGAGCACAGGCTCTGGATGCGCAGGCTCAGTGGCCATGGCTCATGGGCCCAGCTGCTCCGCGGCATGTGGGATCCTCCCGGACCGGGGCACGAACCCGTGTCCCCAGCACCGGCAGGCGGATCCCCAACCACTGTGCCACCAGGGAAGCCCTATTATTAGTTTTTTAAGGAAGCTCCTTATACTGTTTCCTATAGTATCTGCACCAATTTACATTACCACCAACACAGTGCAGGAGGATTCTCAACAGGTGATTCTTATATTAACTGAATGTACTTAAAGAAAAATTATTAACGTGTACTCTTTCATACATTTTACTTTGAAATTATCTCATAGGTTCTTGGTCATCATTTAGCACTTTATTCTCTCTGTGACTTAGTTTGGACATTTTCTCCTTCTGTGTCTTTAAGTTCACTAATCTGTTCTTACAGAAGTGCTGAATTTGCTTTAAAGCCCATCCTGTGTATGTTGGTATTTTTCAGCCTTCAAAATTTCATTTGTATATCTACCATGTCTGTCTTTATTTAATCATGTTTTCCTTTAATTTCTTGTACATATTAATAATGGCTCCTTTAAAGTTCTTTGTTTGCTAGCGCCATTATTTCTGTTCTTTGTGGTTCCTTTAAAACTTTTTTTCTTCTAGTCATAGGGTTTTTTTTTTATTGCATGCTGGATATTGTGACTACTGTTTTTAAATGGATTTTATTGTCTTTCTTTAAAGAGTGTTAGTTCTTTTGGCTAGCAGTTAAATTTCATGCTAATCAGTGTGATTTTTAAAAGCTCTTAAAAGCTTTTTGTCTGGACTAACCTTTACTCTAAGGTTAATTTATCTATGCTAAAAATGTTTGAAACTTCTGGAGTCTCTTCTGAAACTCATGGGAGTTTTATGGGTTGTTTCTAACCTGGCAGGTAGGACCTTGAAGTTCTCCCAGATCCTTGTTATATCTTCTTAAGTGCACAGGCCCCTTGTTGTTCTTTTTCCAGAAATTGTCCTGTATGCAGTCAGAAAAGTAACTTCTAGAAAAATGTTAGGGATAATTGCAGGATTCAGCTCATTTGCCCCTCATTTATTACCCTCAGGGGATCGTTCCTGAGGTTCCTGTTGTGTGATAGCTATATGAGTTGTTTTGCATATTTTGTCCTGTTTTATTTATAACAAGAAAGCAAGTTCAGATTCAGTTATTTTGACATCTCTGGAAATGGAATTTTCCTGTATCTGCACTTCAATATACTATGTATTTTTCTTATTTTATTTATTCGCTTTCCTATGACAATTTGAGCTCTATAAGGACAGGTATATTTTTGTTTTGTTTTCTCTTCTGCTAGAAAAGTTCTTAGCACAGAGGAGTCATACAATAAAATATTTGTTGTTGACTAAGCTGCTTACTCTTTGAGGGGACAGCACTGTCAGCTGTTTACCTAAAAATCCCCTATGATTACACTCAAACCTTATGGGCTAGTATCCTTTTTGAGTGAGTGGTGTCCAAACCCTTCGGCTGTTAAATACTTTAACTCTTATTCCTGATTATTTTCTCTGGAATGGGAAAAATAAAATTTTCAACATTCTGAAGATAAATCACAAATACTAATTACCATTTGGTACATTTTTCTTATATTTTAAACTCATTAAAAAAAAATCCTGCTGCTACCTCATCATCAGAATGACTCATTTTCTTGGGCCATGCTTAAATATAACTGAAACCCTCATCACTTGGTAAAGTCATCTGCAGTCTTTCAACTTCTAACAGCTATTTTCAGTTATACCTAACTGCCACCTTCATCCTCAACACACACACAAAATTCTCTGCTAAAACACTGCATCTGTCACTCTTGGTTATGAAGCAGCAGCTTCTACCAGCCTATATCCCTAAGCTTATTCCTTCCACAGATACAATAACAAGGAAAATTAATGAATGTGTTTCTATATTTGTCATTATTCTTTTCTTGATTGTCCTGGGAACAAAAGCAGAGAATACCAAGACTTATTTTGATTTGGGAACTTTTGTTGAAGAGAGAAGGAGGAGACAATGAAGCAGGCCTGGGCTGAACCAGGGAGTGGGTGTGTGGGAGGTGTGGTGGGCGGGAGGAGCTTCATTTTTACTAACTGTGCTTCAGATTAGAACCGCATAGCACAAGTCACCCATGATTACTTTTTTCAGGCTGTAAGTCTATCAGAATTTGTGACTGGGTGGCCATCAATTCATTCAGTAGCCTCATTCATTTAGCTATAATTTATGCACCTCTAGGCAAAGTAGAACTGAAATATATGGATCAGTAATTTGTGATATCACATTCTTCATATGTCTGTTCAGCTACGTTTTATGGGGAGAGATGGAGTGCTGTGTGGGCAAGCATGTAGAATGAGGATGTAACCTAGGGATCAGCCACCCCTCTCCATTATTCTGAACAGTTCAGCTCTGTCCCAAATGTGCATTACCTTCTCAGTAAGAGAAAAAACAAACAAACAAACAAACAACCACAACAGCAGTCCTGCAGACATATCCTCTGTAGATGGCAGTTGAATGGCTCTCTGTTGTTAACATGAGTAGGCTTCCTGGGAATCTCAGGCCTCACCTGAAAATTCAATAAACTTAAAAAAGGTCTCTACGTATATTTTTTAAACTATTCCCAGTCCTCTCCTTGAGCTAAATAAATAAGTAAATAAATAAAATAAAATCAGTTTTATTTACTTTGTTGCCTTTTAATGATATTTTTAACACCCAGGTAATATAAAGGCCCTTACATACAAATACTTCGGAAAACTCCCTGGTTTTGTTTTTATGACTGACTTCAACCTCAAGATATCTATATTGATGACAAATCACATTTATTGAATTATTATTTTGTTGTTCTTTTCTTTGATTTCAAGAGATTCTTCTGTTCTTTCAGATATGCAGTTTTTATCCTGAATGCCATAAACATTACTGAGTTGGTGATTTTTACCCAAATAGCTGTTAGCAAATGGAAACAATTATTCTAGTTTCTGTGGCTGAATCTCATTGTAGGGATGTGTACACATCTGATATACATTTAACATTTAATCTCTCATTCATCCATTAATACCTAATGTAGAATTCTAACTTTGCACTAATTAATATGGTTGGTATGGGGATACTAAGAAAGATGGCAGGATCTTTGCTGTCAAAGAGCTTACTGTCTAGTAACAAAGATGTATATTTGTATGTTCCCAGTACGGTAAACTTCAAAGACAAAAAATATCGTATTAATATTTTATCTTGAAATTTCAGTGATGGCCAGCCCCCACCAACTTTCTAGTCATACTAGAGGCTCTCTTGCTTAAAAATCACCGTGATTAATTTTAGAAACCCTTGTCGGTGTTCATCACATGTGCCATTAAAATATTTCTATATACACTCTCTACTAAATCATAGCACAATTCAAACACTTTAAAGGATGTATTCAAAAGATTTTAAGTTCAGAATTTCAAAATGAAACTTGTAAATGGTGATTTCTTCTCATGGTGGATGTTGTCTACATTGCTTGTACGAGAAGATCAGTGATTCCTGATGCCTCTACACAGATTTCTCTCATCCCCTTTTTTCCTCCCTTCCTCTGTGTCCTCTTCCACACAGTGGAGGCCAAAGATCTCTCAGCTTATCTGGTGGTGTTCACTGGGGTTGTGAGAAAGTGGGAGTTTAAAATCAGCTGAAGTTTATGGAAACAATTGAACTAAGTTATTCTTTTCTGGAAGTAGTGCCAGCAAGTACTAAATGAGGTAAGGAAATATTCACAGAAGGTGCCGTGACCATGACTGGCATTTAAAAAGTCCTGCTAGAAGACATTATGTCAAGCTCTGATATTTTTCCATAGTACTTTCTGGGTTTTTATTTTCCCAATGATTTAATTTCCAAGGCAGAGTAATTATGACTAACTTATGGCAGTGAATCTAAGTCACAATATGTGGAAGCCACAGTGGAGAACTTGATAGCAATTCCATTTCCTTCTCAAAGAGAAGTGGTCTTTTCCACAGGTAAGCCTCATGGACAGGTACACATCACTTGGCATCACTTTAATGTCAAGGACCTTTCACACAGACCATACAAGCCACTTCTCAGGTTCCTCAGGTTTCCCCTTATTGTCTCACCTCCACTTTTAAATGCCTGTTCCACTGGACAGCACTAAGATGGAATAACAAAAGCATTTGTGCTACCTCAGGTATTGCCATACTATAGCTAGGACCTGCACACCATTTTTCCTTCATTCTTAGTTTCCTAAAATACTGCTTTCCCTTCACTTTTTAGTGAGAGAGAAAGGTTTGGTACAGTAGTCATTATTACAGTAGTTCCCCCTTACCCATGGTTTTGCTTTCCACAGTTTGTTACCCACAGTCAACTGTGGTCCAAAAATATTAAATACAAAATTACAGAAACAAGCAAATAATACATTTTAAGCTGCCTGCTCTTCTGAGTATCATGACGAACTCTCTCGCTGAACTTCTCCCTTCTGCCTTGGACGGAGGTGAAGGTGGTGGTTATTTGATCTACTGTCATGGTGTCACAGTCCTTGTGCTCAAGTAACCCTTGTTTTACTTAATAAAGTACAAGAGTAGTAACACTGGCAATTCAGATATGCCAAAGAGAAGTCATAAAGTGCTTCAAGTGAAGAGGTGAAAGTTCTCCACTTAATAAGATAAAAAAACTCACATGCTGAGGTTGCTAAGATCTACAGTTTAGAACAAATCTTTTATCCGTGAAATTGTGAAGAAGGAAAAATAAATCTGTGCTAGTTTTGCTATCACCCCTCAAACTGAAAAATTATGGCCACACTGTGGTAAGTGATTAGTTAAGATGGAAAAGGCATTAAATTTGTACAATAAGATAATTTAATAGAGAGAGAAAGCACATTCACATAAATTTTATTACAGTATATTGTTATAATTTTTCTATTTTACTTTGAGTCATTTTTATCTCTTACTGTGCTGATTTATAAATTAAACTTTATCGTAGAGGTGTATGTCTGTATATTAATAAAAACAGTATATATAAGGTTCAGTACTATCTATAGCTTCAGGCATCCACTGGGTGTCTTGGAACGTATCCCCCCATGAATAAGGGGTAGGGGTGGGAGGCTATGGTACTATTAGGAAACAGATTTTCAAGTTAAAAATAATAAGGCCGTGAGATCTGGGAGTCTTACCAGTCGGGGCAATGTCTTACAGATATTACTGAAGAGAACAGTTCCACATTACGTCAAGGACTGAATCAATCCTTTTTTCCCCTGTGCTCACTCCTAAGATCCTATTATAGAAATGGGATGCGAATGAATTCCAGTTGCATTCAAACTTCAAAAGCTATTTCACAACTTCTTTTAATCTGACTATTTAAAAGTATTATAGCCTCCAGATAAGATTCTCAATCTATCTTCCTTCTAGAAATAGAAATTATTAATAAGAAAAAGGCATTATTCCCACATTCCCCTTATCATATGGATTTATGAAATTATGCTTCTTTTGGGTGTTTAAGGTAGAGGGTGCATGTCACCATAATTAAAAACACACCCCTACCTCTCTTATTCATGCTGAAAAAATCAATCCAGAAGTTGCTTATTGATGGCTTACAATTAAATGTGCAAATAATATGCTTAGAGAACATTAAAACAGGTCTAATAGGGTGCTAATTCGTTTATTTTTCAATATATATGAAAAGAAACCTTAATAGTGGCTGCCTTTAATGTATTCACCAAAGAATGAAAGTCCACACTAACGTAATTTTAAAATCTAGTGTTGCCTGCAGATTTCAGAGGAAGGATTAAAAAGAGCAAAAGCTTGTGTACCAGAGACCCAGGGCAGTGTTTTTCCCAAATATACAGACTAGATTATCAGCTCCTGCTAAACATTTTTTTTTTCTCTTGCCGGTAATGCATGCTTCTTCTCCTTTGTTGAATTCAATATAAAATATTACTGTAAAACCAGTAAGGTTTGTGTTTGTTCTTGTGTGCTAGTTGTCAACCAGCTGAGACCATTGATGGGATTGTGGGAACCAGTTTTGAAGACAGCCTTCACTCTGCCTCTGTGGGTGACTATTTCAAAGCCCCAGTGATGTAGTGATGTGTTAGGCTAAGTATTGGATTATCTGAGGTCCTCAAGGCAATAGAGCTAGCTTTTTCTCTTTCTCACCTGAATTTGGTCTTGCAGAGTTTGCAACATCCAAATTGCCACTAGTACTAAGTAACACAGAGTTCTCTCTCTTTGGAAGGAAATTAAGAGTTAATATTTTATAGCACAGTGAGGACAGGGAAAATTGCAAAGAACCATTTATTGGGTAACAACAAAAAAGTAAATCTTGAAGAGGTCTACTCTTTAAAATGTAGCTTGAATACCTCCACCGGCTTTTTTTTTGGTCAAGTCTTGTTGCATTGCGGAATATTATTGCTATAATAGAAAAAATTAATTTTTTTATTTAAAAAATATTTCCCGGTTTTTAATATTTATTTATTTTTAAAATTTGTAAATAAAAATAGTGTATATGGAGGTATACAATATGGTGTTTTGATATACATACACATGAAATGATTACAGTCAAGCTAATTAACATATACATCTCATCACGTACTTTTTTTGTGGGATAATGAGCTTTTAAAATGAAAAGTGCTAAATTAGGAAATCATCCTACCTTTCATTAAAAAATCATCAATGCTCAGGCTTCTGCCATGGTAATTAAAGACTAATATGGAATATTCATGATAGTTATAATTCCTTCATTACCTTTGCCAATGAGTCTGTGAGTGGCTATGATATCCAAGGATTGGCTTCCACTTAATTATTATCATCTTCCCATTAATACATTTTTTTATCCCAAAAGCCTGCACAATATAACTATTCATGAGTCATTTCCCCTCTATTTGAGATGTAGCCCAAGATGAATGACTTTCAGTTTCATTTTATCAAGGGCTTAATTTTAATGATCACCTGCTGTACAAATAAATAATGAAGCTCTCATTATTCATAAAAGTCACATGTGTTTTTGATACAAGTTATATTTTGCTACTCTCCTTGAAATTTTCTGTACATTTTGGATGAGCTAGCTAGCATGGGGTAGGACAAAAATCACAAAGACTACGTAAGATGTAATTAAGAGCACACTGATATATTTGAATTGTAGTGTCTTGTTTTAAATTGTTTACAGTGGTTTTATTATTGGCCTTCTGTTATTTAATATTCATGTGCCTAGTTGTATAACTAGTTAGTAGTATTCTTGAAGGCATTTTGTAGGATGTCTCAGTGTCCAAAACCTAGTATGAACTCAAAACCAACTCCTTCCTAACATAAAGTTTAGGGAATGGGCCAATAAAATGGGTTAAGACAGGTAGGCTGAGACAAAAGGTTTTTCAAAAAAAGAGAATGTTCTGGAGTGTTTAAAGGATTAGACAGGAATTAAACATGAGGACCTACCAGAACATCCGATCTTAAACATTTTGGATTTCTGGTTAAACATAAAGGAGCATAAAGGGCCACTTACTTTGTAGCCCTGAGTAAATAATTTATTTCAAAGTTAAGTATGCATGTAGTGTTTACCTCACTTATTTCTACTGACTGCCTCATGTTCCAAAATCTATAGTAGTACTGGTAAGCATAATAAACGATGCTTAATGGATAAATGTCAGATGTTAGTTGGTAGCAAAAGGGGAGATTTTCCATTGCATGCAAAATAATATTGCTTTAAATAAAAACAGAGGAAACAGTGAGTCTTACAGGATGATATACAATTATTCTAGCAATATTAAAAGCAAAATTCTTTTGGGACCAATGCATGATGGATGAAGGTGACGGTTTAAAGATTTGATTCTTCGTCATTTCTTGTTTCACAAATATTTTATGACACCTGAATTTCATGGCAGCAAGAATTAAGCCTCTTGTTGGACTTCCCAGAATTGGTGACCTGGGAATGCATGTCTGTCACCCTGTAAGATAAGAATAAAATTAATGAAAATAAGACATAGACTTTCAGATTCTGTAAGACTGTACTGTCACCTGAAGTTTCTTGCTAAGGATGGAATTGAATTTCCCTGATGATGCGCAGGATGATAAGAGGAGAGAGTTCTGCTGACTTTGTGGTTCTTTCTAATTGTCTATGATAACCCTGAGATTAACCCTGAGGTTTCCAATTAGTATAGAGAAATTGGAGAACATGAAATGCCCCATTAATTACTAATAAACTATGGAGATATAGTTCTAGGACACAGAATGGGTGGAGCACCTTTTGCCATCCTTCTTACTTGAACACATCATTGTAGGACTTTACTGCTGAGGCACCCTGAGACTTGTTGTCTGGATTTCAATCTTTGTAAATAGGTAAGGAAAAGGGTGTGGTAAAAGGAGGAATGCTGTTGTAGTTGTAGCTCAAGAAAAGAAAACGTCTCCATCTTTGCCATCATCATCTCTCAAATAAGACTGAGCCAAAACTCCCAAAGTAGTAGAAGCTAGATTCTGGTTGGCTATATGCTTGGCTATAATTACAGTTTCTGACATCTGCTGTTTTGGCCACTCTCCAAAAATTAATGAGACCTGATTTTGTGCCAGGAGTTGTGCTTTGTCTTGGGATTATAGGAGAAAACAAATCAATCTAGTGTTTAAGAGCTCTGGAAACAGGCAAACCTTTTAAAACACCTAAGTCACTAACAAGAGTAGTGAATATGAACAAATTATTGTATTTTCTGTATCTCATTTTTCTTACTTAAAAACGTGAGTAAGAATAGTATGTTAGCAGAATGCAGTGAGTATAAATAATGAACATAAAGCACTTAGAAAAGTATGATTAATGTTCATATATTGTCCAATGTCATTATATTGATATTATTATTTCAGCAAGTGTTAACTCTGTGTCAGGCACTATACTAAGTGCTGGATTATAAAGTACATGCATCTGGTCTTTGTTTGTTATATGGGACAGAATCCAGGATCAAAAATGCTACTCTGTAGAATGAGCTCCTCCTTGCTAGGTCCCACCTGTAGGACCTTCCTCTGGTAACAAGCATCTGAGTCCTAAAGGGTCTCACTGGTGAGACCAGCACTGGGTATCTTGGGCCGAGAGATCCTCCTAGCTATCTAGGCACTTTCAGAATGCCTGCCTTCATGGAGAGCTTTGTCTGCTAAGTAAATGAAGGATTCTTCCAACAACTCCATTGGCCAGACAATCAGGAGAGTCTATATCCATTGTGAGATTCCTTCCCTCTAAGATGTGGTATCTGATTTCAAGATGCTTCAAGTGGGTCAGGTAGACTCATAAATTAAAAGAACGCAATGAAGAAAGAGGGAAAAGCTAGATGAGGATAAATGTGTAGTATGAAATTATTTACCCTCCTCATGACTCAACTGTGAATTAGTGTTAAGGGATGGGGTTTAAAAATCCATCTGTTTTCTTAGATCCCTGCTCTGCCATTTATAAGCTGTTAGGTGTAGGTAATTTACTGCTCTTAACCTAGGTTTCCTCATCAGTGCAATGAAGATGATCATAGCATCTCCACCTAAGGTTATTATGAGGTGATGTACCACATCTAGTATCTAGCACAGTGCTGACAAATAATAGGCTCTCATAAATGAAAGCTATTAGAACACAAACTGAATAGGTTAGGGACTTTTAAGGGTGTTTTTCCCCCTTCCCAAAGGGGATGTTAAAATCATACAGCACAGTGTCCAGGTACTTGTAGGATGAGTCTCATTAAGTGTCCAGATTGTTGATTGTTCCCTATTTAACAAATTTCATGAAGCAACTACCTCTATTAAGGATCACTGGCTTTTACAGCTCAAATCTGTTTTCTTTCTTCCTTTCCTTTCATTTTGATTCTTTAATTGAAACAAATTCTAAAGATAAGGACTTTTTATTTTTTCAATGATTCAATTTTTGTCATATAATAATAATAAATCTATAGATAAATACATGTATAGATGATAGATAGATGTGACTTTATAATGGGAAGAGATTAAATTCTCCAATGCTTTATGCCATTTTCATCTTGTGATAAAACAGTGAGAGCACAAAATGGAATTAGTAATAAGAGCAAAACTGTACCAAAATTGTTTTAAGCTCAGGATGGCATATAGTGCACTTATTCAAAAGTTTATATTGTTTATAAAAATAGAGACAATTAATTAAATGAAAAAAATTGTTTCTCCACAGAAAGTCTCTTATGGTTGTTGAAATGTTAAATTCTCTCAAGCCTTATGAAGTGACTATTCTATGATAAAGAAGCCAGGATTACAGGAGACTAATTACATTGTTGGTTTCAGTTCAACAGTGACTTATTTGTGCAAGTTACTAGTGTGTTTAAGGCTTGCTAAGTCAAGAATTTATTAAAATAATCTGTGTTTTCCTTAGTTTTGCCAAAGCATCAGTGTTACAAAGGAAAGTACATAAGGGTATAAAATGTTAAATAAAAGATCATAAGCTTGTGTTTCTAGCTGAAGTCAAACTAATTTCATTTAATACTAGAAGAGCTTTAGCTTCACACTTGGCATTCTTAGCAAAATCATGCACTTTATGCCGGAAGTTCACACTTCGATAAGAAATTTTGTCTTGAACTGGGGTGAAAAGACAGGGAATTTAGGGAAATCATCTACTGCCAACATGGAATAGAAAGTGGTGAGTTTCTTTTATATACCCCTGGCTTCTAAATGGCAGGTAATGTTTGCCTGGGAACCATTCTCTTAATTCTCATGGGATTCCCATTTAAAGCTGCTTTTCACATTAGATGAAATTTATCACTGGTGATGAGAACCCACCAGTAGAATCAGGATCAGTGAAAATTATTGGTAATATGAAACTGTCATTTCCTCCCTTGGAACAACCACCTCTCCCTCTAAGCAATTTCTGTTAGTATTTTAAGAGTCAGCTCTATTGCTTACCCTTGTGAATTTTTCCCATGGCTATTCTCATTCCCAGTGAATTTCTATGGTAAACTCTGTTCTAACAAATTAAGTTTTTGGTTTTGTGTTAACCATAGTTCTTGCTTGAAATCTCATGGTAACAAACTGAAAACTTTACTTTACAAAAGTAAACTGAAAACTGCTCAGCAGCAGAGAAAGCCATGTCACATGATGAGTAAAATTGGCCTCAACTGAAGATCAGGAATCCTTGGAAGGTTTGAAGAACACTCTATTTTCTATAAATGGTATCTGAATAAGAAATGTGACCCAGTCTGTGGGCCATGGTCAGACCAGGCAGCTGAACTGAAGATGTTTGCTTCATTGGTGCCCCACATAGTAACCAAGTTAACTAGCCTTAGGTTTAAAATAGCAAAGTTAGGGTTTACATAGGAAACAATGATAAGGGAAATGTAGCACTTGGTGAGTAGGTAGTAGGGAAGCAGGTGTGCTGGAAGATGGTGGGCGGTGGCGTGGGTGAGAGATTGGAGGGAAGAGCAAGTGAGAATTACCTCTGGGTTAGAGTCATATGTGCCTCCCAACCTATGGCAGGGACTGCCAACATCTGTTACCATGAAGGCTTCAGAGGTTCCTTGGAGAGATCTGCAGGAAAGGGGGGATAATTCTATGTAGAGTATGGTGCCCATCACTTGGCTGTGTTCCTGGTCTACCCCCCACACAGCTTACCTCTAAATTGAATGTGAAACAAAGGTTTTCAAGTTAAAAACAACAATAGCAAAAACAAAATAAAACAAAGCAGAAGGCATTATTGTACTGAAATCTCTGAAACACTTTGGGGCATAAGCAGCATTTCTTGAGAGCCCGTCTCACAAAATATGGCCCAAGAGGAGAGAGGAAATATTTCCCTTCTCAGGGTAGTACGCCCTACGGTTTCAGCTGTGCAAGAGACAGATTTGGGTCTTCTTAGGGGAGACAGATTTGGGTCTTCTTAGGGGAAACAGCAGCACCTGGTGGGCAAGTGCTAACTCACCAGGGTCCTTTAGGCACTTGGGAATTTCGTGGAGCAGTAACAGTGGGAGCCAGCAGAAAATGGCTTGTTTGTGAATACAAGTTTTTCATCTCCTTGGAGATACCAGATATGTTTGTCTGGGGAGGGGAAAGGACTTTCTAGAGGATTAGAAATCAGTCAATGAAAGTTGCTTTATTATTATTACTGTAATTCCACAGGTACCACAGTCTATTAAAGCATGAATAATTTTCAATTTCAGGCAACTCTTAGGCAAATCTTTCAAACTTTAGAAAAAGAATCAGAGTAAATGATATAAAACTCTTCTCTGAAGTATAGTTATTTATAACTTTTGAGTATGAAGTCAGTAAGAACTTGATTAACTCAGGCTCTTATTATAGAAATTAACAATCTTCCAGATATGCCAGCAGTCATTAAAATGACATAATAATTCTTGGACAGTTATTTTATTTCATTTTTAATTTTTATTGGAGTATAGTTGATTTACAATGTTGTGTTAGCTTCTGCTGTACAAAAAAGTGAATCAATTATACATATATCCACTCTTTTTTAGATTCTTTTCCCATATAGGTCATTACAGAGTATTGAGAAGAGTTCCCTGTGCTATACAGTAAGTCCTTATTAGTTATCTATTTTATATATAGTAGTGTGTATATGTCAATCCTGATTATTTTAAAAATTTATAGTACTCAGACAGTCATTTTGGGGTGTGTGATAAATATAGTGGGACTTTGTTTTTTTTTTTTTACATTTAGTAAGGCAAACATCTTTTGGACAAAGAAGGAGAGTGAAACTAAAGAATGTAAGTACTTACGGAAAATACTCTTGCTTTTTAAGTGTGAAATTTTAGACCAGATACAGAATTTTGGTAAATTTCCCATTATACTCGGAGATTAAACTCTAAGATTTTTAGGAGGAACAGAATTTATTTTGAGCAGACACTGGAAAGAAACGAACAGAGATATGAATGAACTCTTATAGATGCTCCTAGGAAGCCTGCATGATCTTGACTTCTTAAAGGCAACCATCTCTTTCCATAATACCTCTGGGCAGAAAATGCCGACTGAGAGATCTAGAAGCCTGGCTTCTATTTAGCCAACCATAATCATAATAGCGTTTTCATGATCATTAGTGTCATGAACATTTAATTGAGTACTTAGCATGTGCCAGGCACTATAATGACTGATCTATTTATTCATTTATTTGAGTCTCTAAACAACCCAGTGAATAAAGTATTTTTAATCCCACTTTTCAGATGAGAAAATTGCAAATAAGTAACATGTACAAGTTCACAGATATGATAAGTGGCAGAGCAAGGATCTGATCTCAGGTAGTCTGACCACAGAAACTACCTTATTAATGGTGGAATTCATCCTTCTTGTTTTATATTTGCCTAAATAAGGGATTCTGCTGTCTCTCAAAGAGAGTTGCAGCCGAGCTGTTCGTGGACTTGCTTCAAGTGAGAAAAAACAGTGATCAGTCAAAAACAGTTTGTCTCAATTTGCAAAATGATCAAACACATACTTCCATATAACTGCAAAACTAGGATGCTGTTTGGGGCAGGATATCAACCCCTTTCATCTTCAGAATGAAGATCAGTATCCCGGTTTTTTAAAATGGTCTTTCCCATCCTGTTATTATTCACCAATTTGAAGGAAAATCTCTTACTTCCTCAATGACCATCATAATCTTCTCCCACCCTCACATTACCAGCCATCATTATTTTTGAGAATCTAGCAGCCATATTAGTTTGGTGAACTAAACTACAATTCTACCTTAGGAACAACTTACTTAAGTTTTTTCATCACAATCTCAAATGCAGACTCACCCATATGCAACTTTCTTCCCTTTCTGCCTCATTCCCTCTCTACATACTTCCTTTCATCCTTTCTTACTCCCTTCCTTCTGAAAGGAAAATATGTGCCACAAACTGGGATTTTCATAAAAAGAAATAGATATTTTGCATCTGACAACATAATAGGAAAAGGTCAATGTGGAGATCCATTATTAGAGTAAAGCATAGAAACTGTGCAACAGAAGCTCAGAAAAGGTAGAAGCAGTGGAATCTTGGTGAACCAGATCTCAGAGGAAAAAAAAGAAAAACAATATGTGATGTTTACCAATTTCCAGGTTGTGAACACCCGCACTCTGAAAGACAACAGGCTCCCAAAATCACATCACTGAATGTGAAGTTGGAAAGAAATATATATCTTTTTCTCTCATAAGTGGGTATAAGCCACCTACAGCACTGTATTCGCTATAAGTGATTAACCATGCACAGATTTGGAGGAAGTTGTCACATTGGAATTGACATTTGATTTGTTTCTCGTGTCTTCTGAACTCTTAACTCCTTGATATGTGTCTTTACATCCTTTTATCCCCACCCCACTCATGTTTATTATAAACATATGATAAGTTCATTAGTTCAGTACAGACGGATAGATAATTACATATCACTAGGCAAAACTAGAAAACATACATAAATGTGGAAGGATAGAGAGATAGATATAGGGATTTGGATATAGATATGGATATTAATACAAATATATATTCCCAAGGGGCAAAATAACTAAAAGCATACCTAAACTACTATCTTGCTACATGAAACATAAAACTTTTTTGATACCTACTTGTGAGTTCTTATTAATTCACTTTATTTGGCCTCTCATTGCTGCTCTGCCATCCTTTTGTTCATCCCTTCTTAACCTTCCATTTCTTTATAATTGCTGTTACAAATGTTTCCCACTTTTCTGCAGTCATCAGTTCCACTTTTGAGCCCTTTATTCGCACAAAATAACCCCAATTCCTTCTCTTCTGGGATCAAGTTCAAACAACATGAAGCTCTTCTTCCTTTTCTTGTGCCTCAAAATGCTGCTTCTGCGTCATTAACTACCTGCTAACCTTTCTCATATATGATCCTAGTCTTGTTTATTTCTGACTTCTTTGAAACCTTTTTCCAGCATTTGTCAATATCATGTCTTGTATCTTCATAACTCCATTTTATTAGCTATTTCCCCACACCTAGAAACAAATTTGTCTTTTTTTCTCCTATAAGAGATTTTCTTCAATTTCATATAATTTCAAGCTGTACTTTTAGCTTTCTTCTTTCCTGCAATGTATATTTTTCAGGAGAGTTTCTAAGCTATTTTCCTCTCATTGTCTTTTTAACATTAACATTAATCTCTTAGTTACTTTCACTTTAGCTTTTCTCCCCACTCCTCTGTGATAATTCATATCTTGAAGGTCACACTATGTGCCTAACGAGAAACTCCCGAGACTTTTTTTTATCAGAGTACATATTGATTGGTCTCTTTGCCCCTGGTTTTCTTGATATTTGCTCTATGCTACCATTTTGCTCTATGCTTCTCCTTCTCTGACCACTTTTCTGTCTCATTGTTGTGGCTTCCCGATGCCAACTCCATAAGCCTTTTCTCCTTTGGCTCCTTTTTGTGTCTACTCGATAATTCCAGCTAAGATAGCTAGATAATTTACATCCTTTTGAATACTTGGTATTAGACATTTAACTGTAATCATTCTAGTGTGTGTGCAGCAGAATCACGTTGTGTTTCCACTGATGACTAATGATGTTGAGTACCTTTTCATGCACTTCCTTGCCAATTTTATGTAGGAATATATAAATATTCCTCTTTAAATTGTCTTTTCGCGTTTTCTTCCATCTTTAATTTTGTGGTTTGTTTTTCTTTATTGATGTGTAGAAGTGCTTTACATATGTCCTGGATGACAGCTTTTTGACAGATGTATATCTTCCTTTCTAGTGCCTTGCCTATTCATATTTAATAGTGTTATTTGAAAAGCTGATGTTTTAATTTTGAAGTCCAATTTATTTTATTTAAATTTATGATGGTTCTGACAGTGTCTTATTAAATAAACGTATCCCATCTCAGCGTTGTAAAATTAGCTTCCTATATTACTTTCTGGATGTTTGAAAACGTTAGCATTTATGTTTACGTCTATTATGCACCACATGTTTTTTTAAAATACATGCCAATGTTGTTTTTTTGTTTGTTTTTATTTTTGGCTGCGTTGGGTCTTCGTTGCTGCGTGTGGACATCCTCTAGTTACAGCAGGTGGGGGCTACTCGTCGTTGTGGTGCGTGGGCTTCTTACTGCAGTGGCTTCTCTTTGTTGCAGAGCATGGGCTCTAGGGCACGCAGGCTTCAGTAGTGGTGGCATGTGGGCTTCAGTAGTGGTGGCACGCGGGCTTCAGTAGTTGTGGCTCGCGGGCTCTAGAGCGCAGGCTCAGTGGTTGTGGTGCACGGGCTTAGCTGCTCTGTGGCATGTGGGATCTTCCTGGACCAGGGCTTGAACCCGTGTCCCCTGCATTGGCAGGTGGATTCTTAACCACTGCGCCACCAGGGAAGTCCAGTGATGCACCACATGTTAATTTTGTATGAAATGTGAGGTAGTGGTTGAGGTTTACTCAGTTATTCTGGAACCACATGTTAAAAATACATTCCTCTGAATTGTTGTTGGAAGAGATCGAAGTGACCACCGGTTGACCCAAGAGCTTGACCCAGGCAACTGGAGGCCCCTCACACCCTCCCCTGTCCTTGTAATGTACATTCTGACTACTCTACTCACAATGGGAGCCATTTTTAAGGACTTAGCCTTGAGAGAGTAAGGTGTTGTTGCAACCCTCTGAATACTTGACTGAACCCAGGTGAGGCCTCTGTAGCATCCTTGGATTCAACAAACTGCTGGTTGTAAACACTTTTTTAAAAATTCCAGAAAGTTTCAGAAAGCAAAACTTCAATTGCTGCGCGTTGATAACCATTTACACAGTATTTACATTGTATTTACAACTATTTACATAGTATTTACATTATATTACATGTTATAGGCAATGTAGAGATGATTCAAAGTATACAGGAGGTTATGCATAGGTTATGTGACAATACTGTGCCATTTTACGTAAGGGACTTAAGCATCCTCGGATTTTGGTGTCTGCAAGAGGTCCTGGAACCAATCCCCTGTGGATGCCGAGGGACAAATGTATAAACTTTTAAGATTCTTGTGGGCAGGGGCAGAGATCTTCTCTTGCGACCACCCAAGACAAACCTTGCAAGTTAAGTTCCCTTGCTTATAAATCTGCCACCTACCAATCTGGAGTAGCCTGTCTCTTTCTTTGGTCTACCCTTGCTCTTGGTGTATGGGAGCCAGTTTGCCAACCGACAATTGTTTGGCATCTTTTTAAAAATCGGATGACGGTGGGTTTATTCCCAGTGTTCCACTGATCGATTTTTGCAATACTTGCAAAAATACTTGCAATACTAACAAATTATTTTGATTACTGTAGCATTACAGGAGTCTTAGATACTGTAACTTCTCCAACTTTGTGCTTCTTTTTCAAGGTTAATTTGGGAGTTCTAGGTCCTTTATATTTCTCTCTCTCTCTCTCTCTCTCTCTCTCTTTCTGTATATATATATATATATATATATATATATATATATATATAAAAGA
>NW_020185331.1:9801059-9828590 GCF_003031525.2 Neophocaena asiaeorientalis asiaeorientalis | reverse complement strand
TATATATAAAAGAACAAACTTGTCAGTTTCTGACAAAAAAATGCCTGCTGGGATCAAGATGGCAGAGTAAGAAGATTCTGAGCTCACATCCTGCCACAGACACACCCAAACTACAACTACATATAGAACAACTATCTCTGAGAACAAACTTGAAGACTAGTAAAACAGATTTTCTACAACTAAGGATATAAAGAAAAGGTCACATTGAGAGGGAATACAGGCAGAGATGCAGTCCAGTCAGACCCACACCCCCGAGTGGGTGACCTAGAATGGAAGAGATACCGCAACCACAGAGGAACCCCTCTGAGGAGCAAGGGGTCTGAACATTGGGATCCCCTGCTCAGGATACCTGCAGCAGGAAGATGAGTCCCCATAATGTGTGGCTTTGAAAACCATCAAGGCTTATATCTGGAGGACCATAGGAAGCAGAGACTCTACTCTTGAAAGACACACACACAAACTCACTTAATTCCAGTCCCAGCACAGAGATAGCAGCTTGAAAACAACTGGGTCATAGGAGGAGATTTACTGACATTTATTAGGGCGTGTTCTAGAGGAGCAGTGATCTGGTGAAACTTTCTTCAGGGACAAAAGCACTGGTGGGTGCCATTTGTTTTTTACTCTCCATCCACCCAGCTAGACTGGCACTCATGGGCACCATTTCTTTCACTCTTAATCAACCTGGCTAACACTGTGCACCCCTCTAAAGTGGTTCCCACCCCACCCCACCCGACAGGAAGCCACAGCTGGTGCCAGTGCCCTTTCAAAGTGGCTCTTGCTTCAAGGGGTCAGTCCTGTACACCATCATTCCCATAATAGTCATGGCCATATCTCGCAGCCAGATGCACCAGGGGCCAGCCCCGTACATCAGGGCACCCACAGCAGTTACAGACAGGCCTTATGAACAGCCAGGCCAGGGACCAGCCCTACCCATCAGGATATCTGAAGCAATCGAGACCAAACTACAACAGGAAAGTACTCACACAGGGGATACCCCTAGAGCACTTGGCTTTGGTAACCAGGGGAGATTGTGCCACTGGACCCCACAGGACACCTTCTACATAAGGCCACTCTTCTAGGACCAGGATATATAGCTGAATACCTAATACATAGAAACAAACGCAGAGAATCAGGCAAAATGAGAAGAGAAAGAATACCTTCCATGAAAAGAACAAGAGAAAACCTCAGAAAAAGAACTGAAAAATTGGAGATAAGAAATTTACTAGAAAAAGAGTTCAAAGTAATAGTCATAAATATGGTCACCAAACTCAGGAGAAGTATGAATGAACACAGTGAGAACTTCAATGAAAAGATAAAAAAGATGTTTAAAAAATATGTCTGAAGAATAAAAAACTGAAATGAATCAACAGCAGATTAGAGGATACAAAATAATGGATCAGTGATCTGGAAGACACTGAGTAGTGGAAATAGAAGAGCAAAAAGAAAACAAATTAATTTTAAATTGAAGGTAGTTTAAGGGACCTCTGGTACAAAATCAAGCATACTAATATTCACATTATAGGGGTCCCAGAAGGAGAAGAGAAAGAGAAAGGGAGGGAAAATGGATTTGAAGAAATAATGGCTGAAAACTTCCCTAACCTGGTGAAGGAAACAGCATCAAATCCAGGAATCACAGTATCTCAAACAAGATGAACCCAATGAGACCCACACCAAGAGACATTATAATTAAAATGCCAAGAGTTAGGGCTTCCCTGATGGCGCAGTGGTTGAGAGTCCGCCTGCCAATGCAGGGGACACGGGTTCGTGCCCCGGTCCAGGAAGATCCCACATGCCGCGGAGTGGCTAGGCCTGTGAGCCATGGCCACTGAGCCTGCACATCCGGAGCCTGTGCTCCGCAACGGGAGAGGCCACAGCAGTGAGAGGCCTGCGTACCACAAAAAAAAAAAGTCAAAAGTTAAAGAGAGAATTTTAAAAGTGTCAAGAGACAAACAACTAGTTACATATAAGGGAGCCCCCATAAGACTATCATCTAATTTTCAACAGAAACTTTACAGGCTAGAAGGAACTGGCGCCAAATATTCAAAGTGCTGAAAGGGGACTTCAGCACAACAACAACAAGAAACAAAGAAACAAAAAACAACAACAACAAGAAACAAACAAACCCAAACAACCTTACCACGAAGAATACACTGCCTAGTAAAGTTATCATTCATAATTGAAGGAGAGATAGACTAGCCTTAAAAGAAATGTTAAGGGAAAGAATTGCTGTCTTAACAAATAGAATCTTCCATTGCATTAATATGGATTATCTTTCCTTTTATTCTGTCTACTTTAGTTTTGTTCATCAGTGTTTTCTTTTTTCTCCAGTGCATAATACCTGCACATTTTTACTACAATTATCCCGAAGTATTTAATTTTTTCTAAATGATGACAAATCATGTATTTTGATTTAATATCCCAATTATTTACTAGTCTACTAATCTATAAGGATAAATTTATATTGATTAATGATTTTGTTTCTTGTTCCTTTACTAAATTCACTTATTAAGTTGAGGATTGTTTTGTACTTTCCATAAGGTTTTACACATACATAACTGTATTTGAAAAAAATACATTTTACTTGTGTTTTTGCAATCTGTATGCTTTATATTTACTTATCTTGTTACAGATAAACTTTTTGTACAGCGTTCAAAGACACGATGAAAGTGAACATGCTTGCTGGGTCCCCAATCATTTTTTTTTACCATTAAGCATGATAGTGGCTTTAGGTCTTGCATATATGTGCTTTATTATATGGAGGAAGTTTCTTTTTATTCCAGTTTGCAGATTTTTAAAAAATTAAAATACTATGTGTTGTTGAGAATGTAGAGAAACTGGAATCCTCAAGACAAAAAATAATATGTGTTGGTGAAGATGTAGAGAAATTGGAATCCTCAAAATATGATCCAGTTGCTTTGGAAAACAATCTAGCAGTTCTTCAAAAGATTAAACATAGGTGTTACCATATAAACCAGCAATTCCAGTCCTAAATATATATCCAAGAGAAATGAAAACCTACATCCACACAAAACTTACAGACAAATGTTCATAGCAGCATTATTTGTAACAGCCCAAAGGGGAAATAACCCAAATTTATTTATTCATTCATCAGTCCATCAAATGATGAATGAGTAAATAAAGTGTTGTCTAGTCCATACAACAGAATATTATTTGGCAATAAGAAGGAAGGATGTACTGATACATACTTCAGTCTGAATGACCTTTGAAAACATGCTAAATGAAAGAAGCCAGTCACAAAAGACCACATATTATGAGATTCCATTTATATGAAATGTCTGAAATAGACAAATCTGTAGAGACAGGAAGTAGATTAGTGCTTGCCCAGGGCTGGTGGAAGGGATTGAGGGAAATGGGAAATGACTGCTAATCTGTACACTGTTTCTTCTGGGGGCATGCGTGATGAAAATGTTCTAAAATTGATTGTGGTAATGGCGTGCACAATTCAATGAATATATTAAAAACCACTGAGTTGGATACTTTAAATGGGTGAATTTTGTGTTATATGAGTTATATTTCAATAAAGCTGTTATGTTTAAAAAATAAATGGAATAAAATTATAAATGTGTGTTGACATTGTCAAGTCTTTTTCTACTTCTACTGAGCTGGTTATATTTTTATGTAGCCTTTATTCTATTAATATGGTAAACTATATTTATCTAATTATAAATATTAACTCAACTTTGCATTCCTGGTTTGAACTCCCTGGTTTTTTTTTTTTTCATTTTTATATAATATTAATTTAATTTGCTACTATTTTGTTAAGTATTCTTCATTTAAATTCACAATGAATATTGGTTTGTAATTTTATTTTTTGTAATGTTCTTGGTTCTTGTTGTGGTATCAGAATTATTTGATTATTCTGGCCTCATAAGTTAGAAATACTGCCTCTATCTTCTGAAATAGTTTGTTTAATTGGTATTATTTCTTCTTTAAAAGTTTAATACAAAATTCTGGTGAAGCCATCCAAGCAGGAAATTATAATTGTGGGAAGCTTTTGAATACAAACTCGATTTCTTTAATAAGTATTAAGCTATTCGGATTGTGTTTTTGTCAGTTTTGAAATTAAGGCATAGAGAGTATAACTGAGTTTTTCAAAACTTTACAGTTAACAAAAAAAACCCCTCAATTTTGTGATGAACAAAATTTGTGCATTTTGCAAATGAAGACAATTTTGAGATGTATTTAGAGAGTCTTTATTGTGCCAGATAGAGGTGAACACAGATAATGCCAAATTTCCCGAGGGTAGAGAAGTATATATAAAATGTAAAGCTCCCCAGGGTTCCCAGAGGTAATCAGTCATTGACAGGCTGCCTACTTTGGACCAACCTTGATATGATTGTCAAGAAGCATCCAAGCTGTCTGTTGAGGCTTTAGCTGAGGCTGACAAACGCACGTCCATATGGTTGAGACCCAGTCAAGTATCAGCATAGTTAAACAACAGAGGATGGAAAGAAAAATATGATGCACCTACTGCTTCTTTCAAAACCCAAATCACTGTACCAAATCATTGTAGCCTACTTGTGACTGTTCACCTCAACATGAACTCACTCTCCAACCACTAAGATCATCTGACAGCAGCACCTAAATATTTTTTTAACATCTTTATTGGAGTATAATTGCTTTAACCTATTTTTTAAGTTTATTTACACACTTAAAAAAATTCAACTTTCATGCATACATGATTATTGGAAATAATTTGGAAGATGCAAAAAAGGAAACAAAAACACCTCAGGAGCCTACTTTCAGAGTTAACCCCAGAATATTTACTTAATAAAAGTATGTTTTTATAATTCATAATTAGTATCATACTATATATTTATCATATAAAATATATATATATAAATCATATACAATATAGTATTTATCAAATATAAATGTTATTTATTTGTATTAGTATGTTATCATGTTCCCATTCAAGTTATGCTTTTAAAATTTTTTTTATAGTAAAGCCATCCTGTAGCTTCACTTGAATTTGTTTAGCCATTACTTGTTTTGATTTGCATAAAACCTATTTATTTCTTTGGTAGATTTTCTCATTCTTTGGTTACATCCTATAAGATGAAATAATGAGTCAAATGGTGGAGACTTTCATAAGGCTATTGATATTATATTCCTAATTTGTTTCTTATAGACCAATAGGAATATTTAAATTCACAGGATGGATGAATGAAAATGTCATTTGGTTGCATACTTGCAAACACCGGATTTTTAAAAAATCTTTGAACATTTGCTAGATAACTATTTTATTGTTTTGTTAATTTTAATTTCTTTAAACATTCATAAAAATAAACATTTTAAATAAATTTTATTTGTAAATACCTTTTTCTATAAATCACATTATTCCCTTTTCCTACTTACCTTTTGGGATTTTAGTATAATTCCTGTTAACATGTAAGCTCTTCAGAGAATAATATTAATTTTTTTCTGTAATATTTCACAGATATTCTCCTTGGCTTTGTTTGCCTTTTAATTTGGTTTACATGTTTTGATATATAAAGAACTTTATTTGCATTTAAGTTTTTCAATTCCTTTCTGGTTTATTTAATTGCATGTATTTTTAGAAAATCTCTTTTCACATTTATGAAAACTATTCACTATATGTTTGTGAGTGTCTTACAGTTTTTTATGCTCAAAATTTAATCCATCTCAAATTTATTTTGGTGTCCTAAACCTTGCTGTGAAGGAATCTACCTTTTCGTTCTCGTTATTAAGTTTAAAACTTGCTAGGTAACGAAGCAGAACTTAATAGGTAATGAAGTTGGCCAGTGTATCTTATGTTCATACTTTCATTACTCCAAAAATATCATTTGTATTTTCCTGTATGTTAGAAAGGCACACATTTCCAGGCCTTCAAGAGTGCATGGCAATTAGTGGCTATGCATATTTCTGTTGTACAAGATAAAGAAGACATCTTTCCACAGGGCTGAAGAATAATCATAGAAGAGGGAGAGAAAGAACAGTATTTGAGCTAATGAGGCAATAGTAGAAAGTTTATTTTCAGAAGTGGCCTTTGAACTGCTTTTCTAGAATGTTTAGAGCATTCCCCCAAACACATATAATGTGTGATTATCTGAATCTCAAAATTATGAAATTGTCAGCAAATCAAGTATGTGGAATAATTTTTAGGAGAACTGACCTGGAGTGACAAAGGATTCAATATTTTGAGAAATATAGGTTGGTGGAGGATCTAGTTTAAATTGTGAAGACTAAAAGGACGTATCAGCCAAAATAATTGCATGAATTTTTACTAGATCCTGCCTTTAAAAGGAAATCATAAGTATGCTTTTCAGACAAATGGAGATTGAAAATGGCAGGAATATTGTAGGATATAGTTGAATTAATGTTGTATGATAGTAGTGTTGTGGTTGTGTAGGGGAACGTCTTTGACACTGAGAAATGGATTCTTCACTGTTCTTGTTCTTGAGATACACATGTGGAAGTATTGCTGTGGATGCACCCTATCTTCAAATGGTTTGGCATCCTGAGCCTGTGTGTGGGGAGAGAATGAAGCAGTTAGTGAAGGTGGGAGTGTTTACTGTAATTATTTTCTAACTTTTTTTTTAATTGGTCTGAAAAATTTCTGAATATATACTTGCAAACATGCATATGACCATAAGGATAATAGTAGTTTCTACATCATAGGCTTTTTATTAGCACTAAATGTACTAGTCAATGTAAAGGAGTTATTACTATGTTTGATAAATTATTACTATTTAATCCATGTTAGTTAACATTAAGTCACAGAGAACTTTGGTACAAGAATACTGAGAATACACTTTCTAATGAATCATCATAATGATGGTATGATGATATTAATAATAATTTAGCCCAATCCTCCATGCGATGCCTATCTCTTTCGAAAGTAACCTTGTCACATGGTTTCTCCATTCATGCTTGAATACCTCAAATAAAAGTACCTTACTATTTAAAAAATTTTATTCTTGCACAAACCCATTCTTCGTGTCATTTTAAATACCTTTTCTTTCATGTTTATCAAGAGCATTCTTTTCAGTTGAGATTATCTTTTTTTTTCTTAATTACAAATTAACTTATTGCTTATATTACTGCTCTGGGCATTTAGATGTGCACCTCTTGTTTTCCCTGCCTCTGACTACTCTAAAATACTTCACAGAATTCAGTATAGTACCAATTTGTAGTATGAATCCAAATACAGTTTTAGAGCATAAAAAATATAGTTTAAGATAAAAGGAATAATTTATCCTATGGCAGGAGTTGGTGTTTAAGATTATGCCCAATTGTAGAAGTAGTTTTCCTAAAAAGTCTGAAATTTAAAGTGAGAAAAATCGTATTTCTTTAAAGATTCCCGTGATTGCATTATACAAGCTGCAGTACAAAGAAGGATTAGATTATTCTGTGGACTCAGAATTCTAGCATTCCCTTTTTATTTCCTAAATGCACAGATATTATCTGTAATAAAAATTGGCCCCCGAATAGGATTAATTTAGATGAGACTCCCTCAAGCACCATACCAGCGGTGATCCCTTCAATTTCACTTTCTACTTCCATGGGCTTTGCAAGGAAAGAAATTTAATTATTCCTGAAGACAAATGTATTAATATTTAATAAAAACAAAGTCAGATGACAGTGTTAGCAAAAAATAAGAAATGCACATAAAGCTTTTCTATATCTGAATAAGATGACTGAATTAAGCAGCATTAACCCCTAGACATGAAGTAAGATGTGAGCAAGAAGAAAAATTTCAGGCAGAAAGAAATGTTTGGTTATCAAGCTAAAATGTTGAACAGATTATATATGGAAATAGACCACACAGCTTTATTCTCAGAAAGATTGTCTTTTCAGATACTGGTAGATGTGGATGTGATTACTAATGGTCTAGTTAATTAGCAACTATGTTTATTATGAGTTACCTACCGTAAGACAAAGACTGTAGAAATCAGTGGACATAGTTTTTTTTCCCATCTCTGTTCCTTTGCATGACTATTTGGATTATTCTGAACTCTTGCATAGTACTTATTTCAGAGATTAGCATGTAAGACAATTTAGTCCACCAAGATTTATCTCTGAGACTTGCATAAATCAGGTGTTGTATTAATCAGGATAGGTTAGGGCATGCTGCAGTAACAAATTAACCCTGGCATTTCAGCAACTTAACAAAATAAAGATATATTTATAGGTCAAGGAAAATCCAGTTTGGTTTGGGCCATACTCTTGCTTGTGACTTCACCATATGAAACATGTGGCTGTCAAGGTCACTGCACCAGAGAAATGAGGCTGGACGACACAGAAAAAGTATGTCTAAGAGCCAAACCTGAAAGGACTTAGACCTTTTCCTCCCACAACTCACTGGCAAGAGCTTAGTCACATGGCTCCAGCAATGTGGAGATGAGGCTAGACAATGGGTCCTCCTGTGTGCCGAGGAGGAAGAATTGGCATGGTAACTTGGTATCCATCTCAGTGCTCTTTTTGTAGAGGCTAATGGGTCCATAACATATGAGCCCTGAGTAATGGTGTCCACTTTTTTACCCAATATGGAAAAAAAGTCTTCATAAGAATGAAAGCAGACAGAGAGGCGTTGTCCTGATTACATCTTTTGAGCGTTTGCATGTGACTTCATAAGTGTTCCCTTCCTTTTTTCTAAGTATACTTTAAGCTGGATTTCTCCTTCTTACAATCAAGAGCCATCACTAATTAAAAGCTTTTAGACTGTCTAGCCCAATGCTTCCTAAAATTGGCTTCATTATTCAATTACTCAATCAAAATCCACAGTAAATAATTTATTAATTAAAAATTGTATCCTTAACACTATAGTGCACCTGGCAAACTTCTACTCATCTATCAAACTTTGTTCTAGTGTCACCTGCTCAATGAAGTGTCTTCATCACATTCTGTACACAGCTCCATCAATCCACATAATTCTCATTGGCAGCACAGCATGGAAGATAAAAGCACAGGCACTGAAGTTAGACTCCCTAACTTAGATGTAAATGCTGGCCCTTCCAGTTATCAGCTTTGCAGCATTGGGCACTGCGTTTCATCTCTTTGTGCCTCAGCTTCCACAACTGTAAAATGGGTTGATATAAAGTTATTTTAAACAACAAAGGAATTAATATATAAATATATCATACAACAGTGGCACACTTCAGGCAAAGTTCAATAGATGTTAGTTATTTTATTACTATAATTATTATTTTATTTTTAATAGACTGTGAACTCTTCAAGAACAAAGGCAGTGCTTATTAACTGAATTTTTCTACAGTGCTCAAGAACATGCTTAGTACCTAGTGAGTACTCATTAAATTCTAGTTGAAAGGATTACATTAGTAGAAATATACTAGTAGTAGTAATTATAATGACAACTAGCATTATTAAGCATTTATTATATGCCAAGCATGGTTCTAAGTGTTGAGCGTGTATTAACTTGTATAATGAATAAATAGAGAAAGCAGTATATCACTCAGGGTAATTAACTTGCTATTGTAATAAAAAAACTTCAGTTATTTTAAAATGTGAGTTTATTTAATTTTTTAACATCTTTATTGGAGTATAATTGCTTTACAACGGTGTGTTAGTTTCTGCTTTATAACAAAGTGAATCAGTTATACATATACATATGTTCCCATATCTCTTCCCTCTTGCGTCTCCCTCCCTCTCACCCTCCCTATCCCACCCCTCTAGGTGGTCACAAACCACTGAGCTGATCTCCCTGTGCTATGCGGCTGCTTCCCACTAGCTATCTATTTTACATTTGGTAGTGTATATATGTCCATGCCACTACACAGACCTACTAGAGAATGGACTTGAGGATATGGGGAGGGGAAGGGTAAGCCGTGACAAAGTGAGAGAGTTTATTTTTCATTGACACAAAATTTAACTTTGATGTTGCTGGTTGGAGAGGTCTCCTGGGCAGCACTTCTAAAAGTACTGATGAGGGCTCCAGTCTTTGAACTTGGTACTACATATTCTTTACAAGGGCTTCCAATGTCACCGTGGAATAGAATAGATAAAAGTATCATAAATAGGATTTTGTTTTATCTTTTAATTAGGAACATGTCTAGAAATGTGCCTATTACTTTCATGCCCATTCTGTCATTCTGTTGGCCAAACTTACAACATGATTGTACCATAATGAAAAAAAAAAAAAAAACCCTCCAGCTTCCTTTGTGATCATTAGTGTAATTAAAACACAAACAGGAAATTTTAAAAATCTGTTTGGGGGGAGGCAAGATTAACTCTCAAACACTTGACAAATAAAGATGCTTACCATTGGAGGAAACTCCACTAATGAAGAACTTGAATGTGCCCTGAAGGATGAGAAAAAGTTGGATGGTTGGAAAAAAGGTTAAGTTATTCCAGGTGAGGTGACTGACACACCCAAAGAGGTGGAGGAAGACGCAACAGGAACAGTTCCTATTAGAGAGCTGTCAGGTGCGAAAGCCCCAGACTCAATGCAAATAAATCCAGCAACAGACACAGCACATGGTCACTACAATCATGTAGCAATTAATGCAGGCATCCTTCTTTCTAGAGAACCTTTTTGACATAGAACTAAGCATATTGCTGATTGCAGATTGAGATTGACTTTACTGAACCTGGTTGTCAGATAAATAGATTCTTTATATCTGAATTCACTCTTTTTTTTACAAACTACTATATTCCACATAAGATGATCTTAAGATGATGGCAGTGTTTTCTGACAATTTCAACCTATTGCACCAGTTCTGGCTCCCATTTGTTTTCATCCAGTCTAGTCTTGCCTCCTCAACCTGACTATACTCCACTTGAAAATAAGAGTATTCCGTGTTCTAAGCACAGTGCAGAAAGCGCAATAGTTGT
The DNA here is from genome assembly GCF_003031525.2 of Neophocaena asiaeorientalis asiaeorientalis. Taxonomy (NCBI): domain Eukaryota; kingdom Metazoa; phylum Chordata; class Mammalia; order Artiodactyla; family Phocoenidae; genus Neophocaena; species Neophocaena asiaeorientalis. The sequence continues at coordinate 9,817,754 of NW_020185331.1, read as the reverse complement.
TGTAAAAACACTTCTTTATCTCTCCTTCACTAGATATTTTTGTAGATATCTGGCACAACAATTCTTTTTTACTGTCTGTACACAGGCAACAACATAATCCCCAAATCCTATCTATCTATCTAGTTTTTCTTTTTTTTCTTTTTCTCTACTGGACAGTGAACGAACAAAAAGCTAAGTTGCGACATTTCGAGTCGTGGGCCGGTCTTGGTCCCTGCAATCCATCTTGTGAGATATGGGGCACAGCTGGCCATTAGTAAATGATGGATACTTCCTACCTTGCCTTGTTTATGCAACCACCAGTAACCCATATTCTGTCGAATACGGTGTTCTCTGATATATTATTCTTTCACTCTTCTGCCATATTTGAAGGTTGGGTACCATGTCAGCTTGTGTGGGTATCCAAGCTTGGCTTAAAATTCTAGTGCCTTCTCTCTTTCAAGTTCTAAGGCATTTGGGGGAAGTGTAAATGCTTCCTGGGAATGCCTCTGCCAAGTGAGGAGATTAAATAAGCAAAGAAATAGAAATGACATATCGTGTAAAGCCCAATTCAGGTCCAACTGGGGTGTCTCCAAGAAGCAACCTTTAAAAATAAGTTTCTAATACATATTAAATTTGTATTTTAAAGTAAATGGTTATGGAGATAAATGGTTCTCTGTATGTGAGAAATAATTTACATAAACTAACTCTTAATCTGAAACATGTTTTCTCTAAAGTTCAAAATACTTTGGTTCACAGTGTTCTACCCTTCAAAGAATTGCATATTTAGGCTTCTGGATAAAATATATATATATGTAAAATATGTATGTTCCATGTTGAGTCAGTGAGGTCTGGCTGAAGATATCTGAATTGAATTTTGAGGCCAGGGGTTAAAAATTTGTGTTGTAACAGAGGCTGTGTTTTGTCTTCACTAATGCAGGAAATAAACTGTCCCAAGGAGGAGATAACAAATTGGCAAAATGAGACAGCTTTGTTGTTCCAAGAAATAAGATTTGACTACCACCCTAAGTAGGTGGGACTGAGAAGCCTATAAATGCAGGGCTTCTTGTAGGAGCCAGGAGATATGATTGTATTAATTGTCTTTATTACATCAGGGTTCAAAGATCCCTGAGTTCAAAGATTCTAATCCTAACAAGAGCAGGATTAGAATAAAGTCTTGTTAAGGAAAAAGGGAAATGAAGTAAGGGGTTACTGAAGCTGGGCTTCTCTTTCTCTCTCTCTCTCTTTCTCTCTTTCTCTCTTTCTCTCACTGTGTGTATGTGTGCATATCTATTTATAGTATTTATGGTTTCTTTCAACCTTCAACTCAACCTAGTCCAGCTATTTGTGAATAGAGCGGCAGGGTTAGTTTCATTCACTCAGTACATGCAGAAATAATAAGTCTCAACCACCTAGTCAGGAATAAACATGTCAAGGATGCTTTTCTCATGCAACAAGTCCTCCACTTTTGTATATAAACCGTATAAAACTCAGAACTGAAGACTGAGGATCAATGATGAGGATGCTGACCAATCAGTCGATAGATAGATAATACTGCTGTGATGACTGTGATGGTAATCAGCATGATAATGGTAATGGGAGTGGTCGTTAATATTCAGATTTTATTTTCTCTCTCTCAGACTCTGTTTTAAGTAAATGGCATATAACTCATTTAATCGTCACAGTAACACTTTGAAATAAATACTGTTATTATCCCACATTTTACGGAAATAAAAAGAAGCCAAATAAATGTTAAATATTTTTTCTTAATTCACAGAGCTGATAGATATCAAGGAAGACTTAGTACTGATGAAACCAAAACACAGCTCTAAATTGAAATAGCTGAGATTCTGTGGAAGAAAATAGCACCAACAAGCCTTGTGCATTTCTGTAGGGTTTTTCCCCCCAGAGTAGCACAGATCTTCCCAGTGAATCTCTTTTAGAAGACACCCCTAACAAAGGGATGGAGTTTTCTGGAATCCCAGTATCTAAGATTATAATGCTAGAACCTGACTAATTCTGATTTTTCTTCTTGGTATCCTTTACCATTCAGTATAGAATGTAACTCTCACTAATTGCAAAAGGATGTTGGTGGTTAAAGGATTCTGTTCTCCTTCAACTAGATTAGATATGTATCTAAATCCCCCTTCAACTAGATTAGATATGTATCTAAATCCCAGTATCTAAATCCCAATAATCTAAATCCCAGTAATCAAGTGTCTAATGGCTTAGACACTCTGCTGAACTACCTCGTTCCATTTTTTCACTCTCTCATTTGATAATCCTGCAGTAAAGACTGAATGCAGGCACTGAGAGAAGTTGTAAGTTTAACACCTTATTTGTGGTCGCTGTTCCTCCAAGACCACAGGGGATAAACTGCCAAGAAGCAGCACTCCTCAGGTTACTGATTCCTGCAAAGTGGGATTCCAAAATAATATGTAAATTACTGTTTTCAACATCTATCCTTTCCTGCTATTTTCTTGCTCCTGTAGATTGGCATGTTAGAGGTTAGGATTTATCTCAACTCTAAATATAACATCCTGACATTAATATAAATTATATGTCACTATGAAATCTGGCAAGAATGGTGCAATCCAATAAATCTGATGAGAAGAGTTAAATTTCTTTCCATGTACCAGCATTGGCAATTAGGTTTGATTGAAAAATAAGTTGTTCTCACTTGCACTAGTAGCAGCAGATCTCAAGTATTCATATATTAATAAATAGCTAATAACAGGCATTGCATATATCATTAAATTACCATAACAATTATTCTTCTTCAGTAGGACTGGAGTACCTTGTGTACTGCAGCTGAGTAAATCATTGCATTTGATGGCTTCCTATTTCACTCTAAAAAACAAAGACTGTAAATAATGTAAGCTGTTAGCTGTCACACAACTCATATCATTAGTAGAAGGAATATTTATAGAATGCTAAGCAAACCTAATATGACAGAAAAAGGGAGAAAGGAAGAGAGCAAAGGCATGGATAGAAATATCAGTAGAAGTAGCAAGTAATACAGTAGATGAAATATAATAATATTCAAACTGATTTTGCAAAAGCATTCTTCCAATCAACTAATGTGTTGATGCCTGGAAGTTCATTTATACTTGGTCAGATGTTTTGGTGGAAAAACATGTCCTGAGTTTCAGTATTATCAGTTGTTGGCTGATGTACAAAAGTCTCTTTATATCAGAATAAGAATAAAATGTTTAGTTAAGTATTAATAGTTCTTTGAAATTGTATTCAGATATAACTTTCACTCAACTGTTCATAGCAGTGTATGGAAATAATAGTAACCTTAAGAATATGGAAGAGAAGAGCCAGAAACAGAGACTCACATTCATTGGAAATCCAGTCTTCTTATGATTTTCTTTCCTTCAATTCATATGACATATCATCTATCTTTAAGGTGCCTTATGTTTCAAAATGATTTCTTGAACTGTGGAAATCTTGCCTATGTACTAGGCAGCATAAAGGAGTAGGGCAAAGGGGATGACTCAGTATGTTTTGGGGGACCACTGTTCAACCTACTGCAATCATCAACCAGATTCAGGGAAAAACCTCACTTATATGTTGCTTACAGTAGATTCATCTTAAGTGTAAAGTTGACAGAAAAGGAATTTAAAATAATAATATCATACAAACACTAAGCAAAAAAAAGCTATAGCAAATTTATATCAGAGAATTCAGATTTTAAGATAAGAATTATTATTATAGATAAACAGTGGTAATTTCATAATGATCAAAGAGTTCATTCACCAGGAAAATATAATAATTCTAAATACAAATGTATCTAATGATACTGTATAAAAATTTACAAAGCAAAAGTATACAGAAATGAATAGCAAAATAGATATCTCGATGATTCCGTTAGAAAACTTTAACATAGCTTTCTCTTTAAGTGATAGAACAGTCCAGTAAATTTAGTGAAATATGGAAAATGTGAAAAATGAATGAGTCTACTTGATATACCTGGACAAACTTGATGATACTGAACCCAAGGTTTTAAAAACACATACTGTTTTCAAATGCACATAGTATTTTTAACAAAATGGACTGCGTTAAGCTATTGTTCAATTCTTAACAAATGTCAGATAGTCGAGATGCAAAAGAGTAATAAGTTCTAGGACTATTTTAGAATTAAGCTAGAAGGCAATAACATGTAATTGCCAAAAATTTAGAAATTAAGCAATATGTGTCTAAATAACTCTTAGGTCAAACAAGATATCACAATCAAATTAAAAGTTACTTTTAATTGAAGACAATGAATATTATCATTACAACCCAAAACACATTCAGGAATTAAGGAATGCAGGTAATGCTGTGAATAGAGGAAGTTTATAGTCTTAAACACCTACATTAGAAAGTAAATAAGCCTGAGAATAAATTAAGTATTCATTCTAAAAATTTTAGAAAGTGACATGAAATAAATGCTCCCAAAAGAGTAGAAGGAAGGAAATAATAATAATAGAAGCAGAAATTGACAAATGAAAGAATCAATAATTATCAAAAAATCCCAAAGTTTGTTTCTTAACAAGACTAATAATATGATGAATCCAAGGTAAAACTGAAAAGGAGACAGAGAGAGAGGTTATGAGAGGAGCCTCTTGGGTGCCAGGTGATGGGCAAGCAGGTAGGGATTAGCTCTGAGGTGTCCATTTCTGGACTCTTCCTTCCACTCCAGGCTGATTGTTTATATCCATAGATAGTTGTCGTTTTCTTGCTGTTGATATGCCTCTAAGAGTCAGACTGGTTTCATAATGTTGGCCCAAGCTGTTAATTTTTAATATTGAGATAAAAAAGCAAAAGTATCCAAAGCAAAAATAATCTAAGTGAAAATGATACTTCTTTTAGATTCCTCAGATCTGAATAAGTTTCAGTAGCAGAATCTGTGTTTCTGCTGCAGATACTTGGGACAATTCTAGTTAGGAGGGGAAAATAAGGTTTATTAGAGGTTTTTAGGACTGAATAGTCTAAATACAGGGAGAGAGGGAAAAAATGGGCTGAAAGAAACTGTTGGTATAGTGGATGTTGGGAATCCTGCAGGTCACATCTCCAGGTCAAACCTGTTAAACTACGTTTATCCAGAGCTTACATTCTTTCTCTCTCAACAATTTCCTAAGTTTTAATGACCAAAGCAATCCTAACTAGATCATGAGGACCACGTGGAATATGGGATAAAATATTGGTTTCATTCTAAATGTCAGGGGAAGTCATTGGAAGGGATTTTTTGTAAAAGATCACTTTGACTGTTGTGTGGAGAATGGATTTCATTAACATGAATGGAAGCGCAGAGACTAGTCATGTAGCTGTAGCTACATGCACCCAACCAACAACTGGGAGATAATTGTGGTTGGAACTAGTGGGTCTAAATGACTCTGACCCATGGGTATGTCAGATATGGGGTTACTTCCTCAAGCTGTGTTAATTAACCATCCTCTTGCCTAATTAAGTTGGGGCAATCATTTTTCCCTGTGAAAATGAGTTTTGGGAGAATACCTCTTCTTTTCTTTTTTCTTTAGCAGGGAGGAAGCTGAAAATCAAGTCTTCTGTTTATGGCCAAAAGTAATATGAGAGACACTAGAAATCTTTCAGCTTTAAAAACAATTACCCCAAATCAAAGACATGAAAGTGCCATCTGGCTTTTATAACTATGTTTTAGGTCATGTAAGTCATGTTAAAAGTTGCAATTTGGGCTTCCCTGGTGGTGCAGTGGTTGAGAGTCTGCCTGCCGATGCAGGGGACACGGGTTCATGCCCCGGTCTGGGAAGATCCCACATGCCACGGAGCGGCTGGGCCCGTGAGCCATGGCCGCTGAGCCTGCGCGTCCAGAGCCTGTGCTGCGCAACGGGAGAGGCCACAACAGTGAGAGGCCTGCGTACCGCAAAAAAAAAAAAAAAAAATTGCAATTAGAGATGGATTTTCCCCCCATTTCACACAATTTTCAGCTGCAGAAATGTCCTTTCTCTTTTGAGGTCTAGGCACCCATCCTTGCAAACTGTAATCTGTTCTCCTGTACTACATGTGAGAATTGTTGCCAAGGTCAGTGTCTTAGAGATATAAAATGTAGGAAGAATCACCTCTTGTGCCTGATATGTATTTTTCTGTTAGGAATATTAGGCTGAAATAGTTGAACAGCAGATATTATGGAACTAATTCTGTATCTCCTTTCTGATTTCTAGAAAATTGGTAACTCTCATCCATCAAAAATTATTTTCTAACAATTTTTTCTCCAGTTCTGCTGTAGGGCTTGTAAGATTTTTTAAAGAAGCATCTTTCCTTCTACATTCATTTTAGGATGTGAAAGAACAACCTACATTTTTTTGTCTGGAGTTCTTGGTCATTCTTTATTGTAAGCTTTTGGGTTATATTTTATTTGTGAAGTAAACTCTAAAGCAACTTTCAACAACCTCTAAGAAACATTCAGTTTTAGGACCTAGAAAGACCTTTTCCATATTCTTATTTTACAGACTTCTGATTTATCCATTATCAGTGCAATATTTTGTGAGCATGACTTTCATCCAGTCATTAATAAACACTGAACAACATTTATGCAGCAGGCACTGTGTTAAGTTCTAGGCATGCAATAGCCCACAAAACTGATGGGATTCTTGCTCCCAAGGAGCCTTCAGTCTAGTATGAGCAAAAGTCCATTCAACCAAGTTCCCTCGCTCTGCTGAGCCTCCAGTAAGATGTAGAGAAGACACCAGGTTCTGCACTTAAGAGTTTCTACTATATTTTGAAGATGAAAGTCTGATATTTTCCTCTGTGGCTTTAGACTTGCATGTGCATTGCCGGGTGTCAAGGTTGTGTCTATGAGACATTGGCATCTAAATGGTTTTAAAAGATTTTTAAAAGACCCACAGATTATGACTTTCAGTTCCTGTTTTGCCAGTGTCAGGCACTTTAGCGTGTGTGTACCGATGCACATGTGTGTGTATATTTGATTACACCCTTTGTGCCTGTTCAGTGACCCCAAAAAGCAGATCAGCATGATCCATTTACAAATGTGGGAGGTATTTTGAGTATACAAGATGTAACCTCAGAATGAATTTATTCTTTCTTAAAGCAGAACTCTCTGCTCATTTCCCTTCTCTGGGGACACCGTGAATAATGTGTGAAAGTGAAGGAGTAATTAGAATAATGGCAGTGTCAACCTTAGGACAAGTGATAAATCTTAGTGTGTTTATGACTTAGAAACTTTATTACTGTTTAGTCAAAAGGCTACTTCTGAGTTGTAGCTAAAATATGCTAGAGTGATTCTTTAACTTCAGAAATGGAGAAAGACTTTCAAAATATGCTCAAAAATTTCCTCCCAGGAAGCTTGAAGTAAACTTTGATATTCCACAAATTATTTTAGAGCATGTGCAATTTCTAGGCTTTTCTACAATGTTTCACTTACATTTAAATATGCATATGTCCTGGGGGCCTACTGTCTGCACTGAAGTTGCAGTTCTTACTCTAGGTATCCATGGGGAGCTGGGGCAAAGACACTAAAACATAAATAATTACAAAAATGTGATCAGTACAAAAATAATAATGTTCTATACAAAGTGCTGTGGAGTTACAAAAGTTGTGATGCCAAATTGGTCCTTCCAAGAAAGGAAATGCGGTGCCCTCAGCCCTAGAGCATTTAATTTAACTGTCCTGTTGTGAGGCCCAGCTTAGGTATTTGTTTTGAAGTTTCAGTGATTCTGTCTATGTGCAGCCAAGATTGGGAACCACCACCCAACAGGATATGTCTTGCTGAGCTTCCTTGCTCTTGGCAGTAGGAGCTTTAAGATCTCTCCCAGAGAAAAGGCAATGGAAAAAAAAATTTTTTAATATCTTTATTGGAGTATAATTGCTGTACAATGGTGTGTTAGTTTCTGCTGTGTAACAAAGTGAATCAGCTATACATATACATAGATCCCCATATCCCCTCCATCTTAACGTCTCCCTCCCACCCTCCCTATCCCACCCCTCTAGGTGGTCACAAAGCACCGAGCTGATCTCCCTGTGCTATGTGGCTGCTTCCCACTAGCTATCTATTTTACATTTAGTAGTGTATATATATTCTTTTTTATATTCAAACTTTGGGATTCATCATGATAGAACACTAGGTTCAATACCCCCTTGTTCCTTGCATCTGCACAAAGCTACGCATTTGGCAGAAGGAGGGAAGGGGGCTAAAACTGGCCAAATATATTTAGAAACCAGGGCTTTATCTTTCTGAATCTCAGTTCCTCACTCTAAGTTGAGAGAATTGAGCACTGCTTACCTATAAAATTAACAAGTACAGACAATGCTGGAGAGAAGAAGGCTGGACAATGGTTTTAAACTTAGATGGGTATAAGAATCATCTGGAGGGCTTGTTATAATGCGTAGTCCTGGGCACCTTCCCCAAGGACCTTGATTCAGTATGTCTACAATGGGGCATAGAAATGTATATTTTTAATAAGCTCTTTCTGTGATTTTTCTGTAGGGGATCTAAGAACATACTTTGAAAAAAAAAAACTGCACTGGGGCTTGAGAAATCTCAAATAGTGCCAATTAAAGAGTTTCCTGGATTTTAGATATTTCTAAGAAGATAAAGAGGAGATGAACAGAAGAGGAGAAGTCTTTAGGAGTAATAGAAGAGAGATTTTGTACATGTGCTAAAGCACATCTTGGTTTCAAAACAGTGCTTTAGTGTTGGAAAAAGGATTCCAAGGTGATTTGGTCCAATTAAATGTATTGATATCACTTATGATATCACAAGTGAATGGCCCTGTAACCTTGGCTGAAATTCTCTCTGGGAGTTTCTTACATCTCTGTCCATTTGAGGATAACACCAGCTGTCCACTTAAGCTGACCATATGTACCAATATGTACCAGTATATACCCTCTGCCCTTTTGCTTTTAGCAATAGCAAACAAGCCAGCTTCTTCATCCCTGTGGCACCCTATATATATTTAATTACTGTCTTGTTAATGTCTTGTCATCCCTCTCTTGTCCCTGAAGAGCCCTCTTCCTCCAATACTCTTCTTTCAGCAGTTTCCAGGCCACTCACCATCTTGGTCACAGTATTTTGAAATCTGTAAGCCTCAGAAAGTGTCTTCTTAAATGCTCCCAGGAGAGCAGGATTACTGATATTTTATGCCCACATCTGCTGGCCCCTTCCGTGAGTACACTTCCTGAGAGCACTTCCTATTACTTACTTTAGTGTATTTACAGAATACTAGCAAATGAACCTGAATTAGAACCATGCTTTTTTCAGTTTCAGTTTGAGTCTTTTGGGATTTTTTTTTGTTGATAATCCACTTAACTTCTCTCCACTTCAAAGATTTTCATATATGTTGTACCCTGACTTAAACACTTTTCTCTACCCTATATGGCATGTGGATAACTCCTACTTATTTTTTAGTTTTAAATGTAAATGTCACCTTCTTGGAAGAGCCTTTCATGAGTCTCCATTCTAAGGTTAATATTTCTCTCTCATACATATTACACTCCCCTTTACTCCTCTATTGCAGTATCAAGAAAGGGTTTCTTTTTTGAAAAAAGGAAATTCCCAATATAAACAAAAGAGACAATACTGTAGTATAATATACCCCCATATACTCATCATCCAGATTCAAAAATTGCCAACTCATGGCCAATTTTGTTTCATCTATACCTATATCCCCCCTCCCTCACCTCACTTTGATTATTTTGAAATAAATTCTACAAACATTGCAATATGTATCTTTAAAAGATCCTTACCTTATGCCATTGATCACATATAAAAATCTACAGTATTTTCCAGTATTTTCATAGCATTATGAAATACCTAGTCATTATTTCTATGTCTCTGGCCTCTCTCTCTCACTTATACCAGTTTGTTTATTTGAATCAGAATTCAAATCATGAACCAGAGAACAAGAACACATTACAACGGATTGGTGTCTCTCTTAAATATGTTTTTTTTTTTTTTTTTTTTTTTTTTGCGGTACGCGGGCCTTTCACTGTTGTGGCCTCTCCTGTTATGCAGCACAGGCTCCGGACGCGCAGGTTCAGTGGCCACGGCTCACGGGCCCAGCCGCTCCGCGGCATGTGGGATCTTCCCGGACCGGGGCACGAACCCATGTCCCCTGCATCGGCAGGCGGACCCTCAACCACTGTGTCACCAGGGAAGCCCTTAAATATGTTTTTATACATGATTCTTTTATTTTGTTATTTGTTTTGCCGTTTATTTTTTGAAAAATCATGAGTTATTTGCCCTGTTAACTTCTCTGCTCTGTGGATTTTTTTTTTTTTTTATTGTACCCTTATGATGACACTTAACATATTTCTCTCTCTTTGTTTTTGATATTTTGGGAAAACTGTGGCCTAGGTGGTCTCATGTGCCTTCATCAGGAGGTACATTTTTTTGTTTTACCTTTTTTGTGAGCTCAATTTTCATTGATTTCTGCAACCATTACCCTAGGCTATTTTTCCATGTATTGTATATTCCACAGGGGCAGAAAATATTCCCATCCTGTGCCTGGTAGAATACCTGTCATTAATAATGTGTTCAGTGTATCCTTAATTGACTGAGTGAATGAGAATATATAGCCTGCTCTTTTAATTTATTGCGTTATCATGTAGTGTTTGCCTCCATATGGATTTTGGGTTGCTACAGTGACAGACCCTTTTAGGTTACTTCCTGGGCTGGACTGAAATTTTTGTCACATTATATATCAATGAACAATTGAACAGATGCTTTCAGTCAACCATACAATTTCAGATTCTATAGAGAACTGTCAGCTGATGAAGGATCTCAAAGCATATAAACCTCCACAGTTTGATCACTGTAAACCTGAGAATGTTGGTCAAGAAAGTGACTGACTCCATACATTTTTCAGCTGTAGCATTTTTCATCCAAACTGCTCCTAGTTAAACCATGCTGCCGTTGTGGCCTCTAAATCTAAACTGACCGGAACCACTTGGAACTAAGTTTATGACATGAGATGTCACTTTGTTAACCCTAGTGGTGCTTTTTTCTTTCTTCAGTAGACATAAAGAACTTCCATGATTGAAGATAAAGGTAAACTTTGTGTGTCTTTATTGCTTCTGTTGTCTGATCCATATGCTGCCAACTGAACACAAACATAATACTTTTTCAACCTCTTCTTAGGTATGTTTTATTTTCTACCTTTCTCCTCTTTGTCTACAAAGACAGGACCAAGTGCAAAAGAAGCCTACTACTCTGCTGTTTTAGTCCCATTTCACATTAAGTTGATAAATCATGTGAGCAGAATTCATTTGTCAAAAATACATTTATTGGAACCAGAATTACTTTATGTGGAGAGACTGCTGGATCATTTTGCCAACTCTTACTAAATAATTCATCAAATCTTGATTTGCTAGAAATATAATGCAAAGGGAATACATAATAAAATTAAACAAAGTTCTTCTATCTTCATAGTACTTTGAAGGATATGTAATTACACCACATCGCCATACCAGAAATACCATTATGTTGAATTCAGTAGTCAAATATGCACAGACATATTTCAAAATAGACATAATAATCAGTGGTTTTATATATATATATATATTTAATTTTTTTTGATGTGGACCATTTTTAAAGGCTTTATTGAATTTGTTACAATATTGCTTCTGTTCTATGTTTTGGTTTTTTGGCCACGAGGCATGTGGGATCTTAGCTCCCTGACCAGGGATCAAACCTACACCCCCTGCATTGGAAGGCAAAGTCTTAACTGCTGGACCCCCAGGGAAGTCCCAATCAGTAGTTATATTTTATGACTACTCTTTATTTCAAAATAGTGAGTGTTTTCAATCAAACCCATAACCCCTTCCCGCGTCTCTCTTCTTCTGATGAAGACAAAATAATACAAATAATCCTCTTTGATAAAGACAGAACCTTTGTTTGTCTCCTAATTGAACTCCAGGTATTGAGGAACCATATTTTGCTTACCTCTGAAATGCTGCATTAAGCAATATTTTATTCTGTGTTTCTGTAAAAACCACTGGGATCTCCTTCTAACCCAACCCTTGAACTTAAAATTCATTAATCTCCCTGAAAATTAAAGAAGAAAAAGTAAAGCACTTTAAAAAATTATAATTCCTGCCACTGAGGAACATAATAACAAACCTTTCTGTTAATAAATTTGTTACATTAATTTAAGAAATAGTGATGAGCACATCCACTTCGTAAAAACTCATTGGGAAATTTTCTTGCAGCTTCCCTTATGAGACCTACTTCTAAATCTCTTAAATGTTGTTCAACTTGTGAATTCTATAGTTCACAAGCTAATCATATTTTCTCTTTTCTTTGGTAATTAGGCAAATTTAAAGTCAAGTTGTAGCCCATCTAGTATTTGAGCATGATTTTTCACCTATCTTTTGAATATTTACCACCACCCTTAACTTGGACTTGGATTTAGTTTCCTATATTTATGTTTGTTTGTTTTAATCATCTAATATCCTTTAGTGTTACTTACGAAAATTAGAAATGTAAATCCCAAGATGTCTTATCTTATTGTACATAGTCGCTGTCTTTGAACTAGTTATAAGTGTATTATATTTTTATTCTATGTTCCATTTCAATATATTCTATCAAGTCTCTTTTTTTAGAAATTTATTTTTCTATTTATCGAGTTTGATATTTCAGTTTCACGATTTGTATTTTCTTTATTGCTTGGTAATTCTTAGTGCTTTTTGTTCGTTTGTTCATTTGTTTTGTTTTTAAAATCACTTCCAGAGTAGTCTCTGGCATAATTTCTTTAGTTGTTTTTCTGTAGATCTCATTTCTTATGCTGTCTTACTTTCAGAATCGCCTTAATTTTTTTACGCTTTTGGCAGCTATGATTTTCATTGGTTGTCTCGCATGTTTTCTATAATTGCATAAATTTTTTGTAATTTCATGGATGAGAAGGACATATCAGCTCAGTTTTCTGTATTAATTGAGTTTCTCTCAATCATCACTTTTTATTCTGTTGGAGGAGGGGGTTTTTCATTTGAGGATGTGTATGGATCTATCTCTAGACTATCTATTCTCTTCCATTAGTCTTTGTGTTTATTCTTTCACTAATACCACACTCTATGATTGCTTTAGGTTTATAGTAAATCTTGAAATTGAGTAATATCTGTCCTTCAACATTGTTATTCTTCTTCCAGGTATTTTGTTTGTTAGTTTACTTTGTTTTTTTTCCTTTCTATACAAATTTTAGTAACAGTTTGTTGACATCTACAAAAGAGCTTGATGGGATGCTCATTGTGATTGAATTGAAGCCATAGATCAAGGTGGGAATAATTGAAATCTTGACAACATTGAGTGTTACAATCAATGAATATGGAATATCTCTCCATTTATTTAGCTCTTCTTTGATTTCTTCACCAGAGTTTTATGGTTTCCTACATACTGATCCTAAACATAAGTGTGTTAAATTTATACCTAAATATTTCATTTTGGATACTAATGTAAATGATATTGTGTGTTTTAATTTCAAGTTCCAATTAGTGTTTGCTGATAAAAAGCAATAGACTTTTTGATAGTAATTGTGTGTCCTGTAGCCTTGCTATAAACTTTGATTAATTTCAGGAATTATTCCTTGATTCTCTGGGATTTTCAACATAGACAATCACGCCATCTGCAAACAAAAACAGTTGAATTTGTTCATTTGCAATTTGTATATTGTTTATTTCCTTTTCTTTTCTTAGTGAAATAGCTAGGACTTCCACCTACAATGTTCGTCACAAGTCATAAAAGAGAACATTCTTACCTTGTCCCTGGTCTTAGGGAGAAAGCATTCAGTTTATCACCATTAAGCATAATATTAGCTGAATGTTTCTATAGATGTTACTTAGAAATTGAGGAAATTCCCCTCTATTGCTACTTTGTTGAGAGTTTTTATCATGAATGGGTGTTGGACTTTGTCAAACTATTTTCCTGCATCACATAACATCAGTACCATTTTTCTTCTTCATCCTGTTGAAGTGTTGGATTTTGAACCAGTCTTATATACCTGGAATAAATCACACTTGATCATAATGTGTAATTATTATAATACATTATTAGATGCAATTTAACAATATTTTGTTGAGATTTTGGCATGTATGTTTAAGAGATATTGGTATATAATTTTTTATACTTATAATGCCTTTATCAGTTTTGGTATTAGAATAATGCTGGCATCATAGAATGAGTTAGGAAATATTCCTTTCTGCTTATATTTTTGGGAAGAAACTGTAGAGAATTTCTTTCTTTTTTTTTTTTTCACACACTGTATTTTATTTTTACAAGAGATAAATAGACTGACACCAAGCATTGTAAATGGATGACCACAACAAAAGCAACAATGATTGCAATTAAACACGAAACACACTTATACTATGTCATAATATTGACATTCAGTCCAGTAATCCTCCACTATAACAGCTCCTTTACTTTGCAGTGAAAATTGATTTTCACTATTTTTTGCCTCTGAGTCCTTGTGGGACTTTTTTTTTTATTCAAACAGAAAGTCACAAAAAATTATAATCATCCTCATCAGTTCACTCAGTCCCATGTAATTAATTTTTTTTCATCTTGATCTTTTACTAGCACTTTTATGAATTCATCAGTTTTCCATTAGAGTTCTGAAAACGCTTATTCATTCAGTTCAGCAGTATAGTCAGTTACCAGAAACCTGTACTTGTCAGAGTCTTTTCCAAGAATTCCTGGAAGATGAAACCCTTTTATAGGAACATATTTTCAAAAGCATCAGAGTACACCCGGAACTGTCTGTAAATGACAAAAGACTTAAAAATGACCACGGCTAAAGGTTTGATGAAAGTTCATAATAATGCAATTGACAAGGGAAATTTAGTTATTTCTGAGATATTCATTTTAAAGTAATAAGTAGAATTATGATTTATAACATAATACCAGAACATATAAGATTTTTAGAAATTTCATGTAATGTCTGAAACATTTATATTAACATATTTCCATACAGATAACCCAAAGGAAGTTTAGTATTAATTGTTTCATTTGTTTGTTTGTTTATATCGCAGGTTCTTAGTACTCATCAATTTTATACACATCAGTGTATACATGTCAATCCCAATCGCCCAATTCAGCACACCACCATCCCCACCCCACCGCGGTTTTCCCCCCTTGGTGTCCATATGTCTAATCTCTACATCTGTGTCTTAAGTTCTGCCCTGCAAGGCAGCTCATCTGTACCATTCTTCTAGGTTCCACATACATGCGTTAATATACGATATTTGTTTTTCTCTTTCCGACTTACTTCACTCTGTATGACAGTCTCTAGATCTGTCCACGTCTCAACAAATGACTCAATTTCGTTCCCTTTTATGGCTGAGTAATATTCCACTGTATATATGTACCACATCTTCTTTATCCATTCATCTGTCGATGGGCATTTAGGTTGCTTCCATGACCTAGCTATTGTAAATAGTGCTGCAATGAACATTGTGGGGCATGTGTCTTTTTGAATTATGGTTTTCTCTGGGTATATTCCCAGAAGTGGATGCTGGATCATATGGTAATTCGATTTTTAGATTTTAAGGAACCTCCATACTGTTCTCCATAGTGGCTGTATCAATTTACATTCCCATCAACAGTGCAAGAGGGTTCCCTTTTCTCTGCACCCTGTCCAGCATTTGTTGTTTATAGATTTTCTGATGATGCCCGTTCTAACTGGTGTGAGGTGATACATCATTATAGTTTTGATTTGTATTTCTCTAATAATTAGTGACGTTGAGCAGCTTTTCATGTGCTTCTTGGCCATCTGTATGTCTTCTTTGGAGAAATGTCTATTTAGGTCTTCTGTCCATTTTTGGATTGGGTTGTTTGTTTCTTTAATATTGAGCTTTTTCTCTTTCTGACTTACTTCACTCTGTATGACAGACTCTAGGTCCATCAACCTCGCTACAAATAACTCAATTTCGTTTCTTTTTATGGCTGAGTATATTCCACTGTATATATGTGCAACATCTTCTTTATCCATTCATCTGTTGATGGATACTTACGTTGCGTCCATGTCCTGGCTATTGTAAATAGAGCTGCAGTGAACATTGTGGTACATGACTCTTTTTGAATTATGGTTTTCTCAGGGTATATGCCCAGTAGTGGGATTGCTGGGTCATATGGTAGTTCTATTTGTAGTTTTTTAAGGAACCTCCATACTGTTCTCCATAGTGGCTGTACCAATTCACATTCCCACCAGCAGTGCAAGAGTGTTCCCTTTTCTCCACACCCTCTCCAGCATTTATTGTTTCTAGATTTTTTGATGATGGCCATTCTGACCGGTGTGAGATGATATCTCATTGTAGTTTTGATTTGCATTTCTCTAATGATTAATGATGTTGAGCATTCTTTCATGTGTTTGTTGGCAGTCTGTATATCTTCTTTGGAGAAATGTCTATTTAGGTCTTCTGCCCATTTTTGGATTGGGTTGTTTGTTTTTTGGTTACTGAGCTGCATGAGCTGCTTGTAAATTTTGGAGATTAATCCTTTGTCAGTTGCTTCATTTGCAAATATTTTCTCCCATTCTGAGGGTTGTCTTTTGGTCTTGTTTATGGTTTCCTTTGCTGTGCAAAAGCTTTTAAGTTTCATTAGGTCCCATTTGTTTATTTTTTTTTTAATTCCATATCTCTAGGAAGTGGGTCAAAAAGGATCATGCTGTGATTTATGTCATAGAGTGTTCTGCCTATGTTTTCCTCTAAGAGTTTGATAGTGTCTGGCCTTACATTTAGGTTTTTAAT
>NW_020185331.1:9800455-9801025 GCF_003031525.2 Neophocaena asiaeorientalis asiaeorientalis | reverse complement strand
TCTAATTTCATTCTTTTACATGTAGCTGTCCAGTTTTCCCAGAACCACTTATTGAAGAGGCTGTCTTTTCTCCACTGTACATTCTTGCCTACTTTATCAAAGATAAGGTGACCATATGTGTGTGGGTTTATCTCTGGGCTTTCTATCATGTTCCATTGATCTATATTTCTATTTTTGTGCCAGTACCATACTGTCTTGATTACTGTAGCTTTGTAGTATAGTCTGAAGTCAGGGAGCCTGATTCCTCCAGCTCCATTTTTCGTTCTCAAGATTGCTTTGTCTCTTTGGGGTCTTTTGTGTTTCCATACAAATTGTGAAATTTTTTGTTCTAGTTCTGTGAAAAATGCCAATGGTAATTTGATACGGATTGCATTGAATCTGTAGATTGCTTTGGGTAGTATAGTCATTTTCACAATATTGATTCTTCCAATCCAATAACATGATATATCTCTCCATTTGTTGGTATCATCTTTAATTTCTTTCATCTGTGTCTTATAGTTTTCTGCATACAGGTCTTTTGTCTCCTTAGGTAGGTTTATTCCTAGATATTTTATTCTTTTTGTTGCAGTG
>NW_020185331.1:9733548-9797511 GCF_003031525.2 Neophocaena asiaeorientalis asiaeorientalis | reverse complement strand
AGTGGCTGTATCAATTTACATTCCCACCAACAGTGCAAGAGGGTTCCCTTTTCTCCACACCCTCTCCAGAATTTATTGTTTCTAGATTCTTTGATGATGGCCATTCTGACCAGTGTGAGATGATATCTCATTGTAGTTTAGATTTGCATTTCTCTAATGATTAATGATGTTGAATATTCTTTCATGTGTTTGTTGGCAGTCTGTATATCTTCTTTGGAGAAATGTCTATTTAGGTCTTCTGCCCATTTTTGGATTGGGCTGTTTGATTTTTTTGTTATTGAGCTGCATGAGCTGCTTATTAATCCTTTGTCAGTTGCTTCATTTGCAAATATTTTCTCCCATTCTGAGGGTTGTCTTTTGGTCTTGTTTATGGTTTCCTTTGCTGTGCAAAAGCTTTTAAGTTTCATTAGGTCCCATTTGTTTATTTTTTTTTTAATTCCATATCTCTAGGAAGTGGGTCAAAAAGGATCATGCTGTGATTTATGTCATAGAGTGTTCTGCCTATGTTTTCCTCTAAGAGTTTGATAGTGTCTGGCCTTACATTTAGGTTTTTAATCCATTTTGAGATTATTATTGTGTATGGTGTTAGGGAGTGTTCTAATTTCATTCTTTTACATGTAGCTGTCCAGTTTTCCCAGAACCACTTATTGAAGAGGCTGTCTTTTCTCCACTGTACATTCTTGCCTACTTTATCAAAGATAAGGTGACCATATGTGTGTGGGTTTATCTCTGGGCTTTCTATCATGTTCCATTGATCTATATTTCTATTTTTGTGCCAGTACCATACTGTCTTGATTACTGTACCTATGTAGTATAGTCTGAAGTCAGGGAGCCTGATTCCTCCAGCTCCATTTTTCGTTCTCAAGATTGCTTTGTCTCTTTGGGGTCTTTTGTGTTTCCATACAAATTGTGAAATTTTTTGTTCTAGTTCTGTGAAAAATGCCAATGGTAATTTGATACGGATTGCATTGAATCTGTAGATTGCTTTGGGTAGTATAGTCATTTTCACAATATTGATTCTTCCAATCCAATAACATGATATATCTCTCCATTTGTTGGTATCATCTTTAATTTCTTTCATCTGTGTCTTATAGTTTTCTGCATACAGGTCTTTTGTCTCCTTAGGTAGGTTTATTCCTAGATATTTTATTCTTTTTGTTGCAATGGTAAATGGAAGCATGTTCTTAATTTCAATTTCAGAGTTTTCATCACTAGTGTATATGAATGCCAGAGATTTCTGTGCATTAATTTTGTATCCTGCTACTTTACCAGATTCATTGATTAGCTCTAGTAGTTTTCAGGTAGCATCTTTAGGATTCTCTGTGTATAGTATCATGTCATCTGCAAACAGTGACAGCTTTACTTCTTCTTTTCCAATTTGGATTCCTTTTATTTCTTTTTCTTCTCTGATTGCTGTGGCTAAAACTTCCAAAACTATGTTGAATAATTGTGCTGAGAGTGGGCAACCTTGTCTTGTTCCTGATCAGCACCACTTATTGAAGAGGCTGTCTTTTCTCCATTTTATGTCCTTGCCTCCTTTCTCATAGATTAGTTGACCATAGGTGTGTGGGTTTATCTCTGGGCTTTCAATCTTGTTCCATTGATCTATGTTTCTGTTTTTGTGCTAGTACCATATTGTCTTGATTACTGTAGCTTTGTAGTATAGTCTGAAGTCAGGGAGTCTGATTCCTCCGGCTCCGTTTTTTTCCCTCAAGAGTGCTTTGGCTATTCGGGGTCTTTTGTGTCTCCATACAAATTTTAAGACGATTTGTTCAAGTTCTGTAAAAACTGCCATTGGGAATTTGATACAGATTGCATTGAATCTGTAGATTGCTTTGGGTAGTATAGTCATTTTCACAACATTGATTCTTCCAATCCAATAACATGGTATATCTCTCCATTTGTTGGTATCATCTTTAATTTCTTTCATCTGTGTCTTATAGTTTTCTGCATACAGGTCTTTTGTCTCCTTAGGTAGGTTTATTCCTAGATATTTTATTCTTTTTGTTGCAGTGGTAAATGGGAGTGTTTCCTTAATTTCTCTTTCAGATTTTTCATCATTAGGGTATAGGAATGCAAGAGATTTCTGTGCATTAATTTTGTATCCTGCAACTTTTCCAAATTCATTGATTAGCTCTAGTAGTTTTCTGGTGGCATTTTTAGGATTCTCTATGTATAGTGTCATGTTATCTGCAAACAGTGACAGCTTTACTTCTTCTTTTCCAATGTGTATTCCTTTTATTTCTTTTTCTTCTCTGATTGCCATGGCTAGGACTTCCAAAACTATGTTGAATCATAGTGGTGAGAGTGGACATCCTTGTCTTGTTCCTGATCTTAGAGCAAATACTTTCAGTTTTTCACCATTAAGAATGATGTTTGCTCTGGCTGTGTCGTATATGGCCTTTATTATGTTGAGGTAGGTTCCCTCTATGCCCACGTTCTGAGGAGTTTTTATTATAAATGGGTGTTGAATTTTGTCAAAAGCTTTTTCTTCATCTATTGAGATGATCATATGGTTTTTATGCTTCAATTTGTTAATATAGTATATCACATTGATAGATTTGCAAATATTGAAGAATCCTCACATCCCTGGGATATTTCCCACTTGATCGTGGTATATGATCCTTTTAATGTGTTGTTGGATTCTGTTTGCTAGTATTTTGTTGAGGATTTTTGCATGTATATTTATCAGTGATATTGGTCTATAATTTTCTTTTTTTGTAGTATCTTTGTCTGGTTTTGGTATCCGGGTGATGGTGGCCTCATGGAATGCATTTGGGAGTGTTCTTCCCTCTGCAATTTTTTGGCAGAGTTTGAGAAGGATGGGTGTTAGCTCTTCTCTAAATGTTTGATAGAATTCACCTGTGAAGCCATCTGGTCCTGGACGTTTGTTTGTTGGAAGATTTTTAATCACAGTTTCAATTTCATTACTTGTGATTGGTCTGTTCATATTTTCTATTTCTTCCTGGTTCAGTCTTGGAAGGTTATACCTTTCTAAGAATTTGTCCATTTCTTCCAGGTTGTCCATTTTATTGCCATAAAGTTGTCTGTAGTAGTCTCTTACAATGCTTTGTATTTCTTCGGTGTCTGTTGTAACTTGGCCTTTTTCATTTCTCATTTTATTGATTTGATCCTCTCCCTCTTTTTCTTGATGAGTGTGGTAATGGTTTATCAATTTTGTTTATCTTCTCAAAAACCAGCCTTTAGTTTTATTGATCTTTGCTATTATTTTCTTTGTTTCTATTTCATTTATTTCTACTCTGATCTTTCTGATTTCTTTCCTTCTGCTAACTTTGGGTTTTGTTTGTTCTTCTTTCTCTAGTTCCTTTAGGTGTAAGTTTAGATTGTTTACTTGAGATTTTTCCTGTTTCTGGATCATCATGTTTTCCTTGTTATTTGTCTCTATGTATTTTTTGATTTCCTCTTTGATTTCTTCAGTGATCTCTTGGTTATTTAGTAACGTATTGTGTAGCCTCCATGTGTTTGTGTTTTTTACGTTTTTTTTCCCTGTAATTCATTTCTAATCTCATAGCGTTGTGGTCAGAAAAGATGCTTGGTATGGTTTCAATTTTGTTAAATTTACTGAGGCTTGATTTGTGACCCAACATGTGATCTATCCGGAAGAATGTTCCTTGCGCACTTGAGAAGAAAGTGTAATCTTCTGTTTTTGGATGGAATGTCCTATAAATATCAATTAAATGTATCTGGTCTGTTGTGTCATTTAAAGATTCTCTTTCCTTATTTATTTTCATTTTGGATGATCTGTCCATTGGTATAGTGAGGTGTTAAAGTCCCCCACTATTATTGTGTTATTGTCGATTTCCTCTTTTATAGCTGTTAGCAGTTGCCTTATGTGTTGAGGTGCTCCTATGTTGGGTGCATATATATTTATAATTGTTATATCTTCTTCTTGGATTGATCCCTTGATCATTACGTAGTGTCCTTCCTTGTCTCTTGCAACATTCTTTATTTTAAAGTCTATTTTATCTGATATGAGTATAGCTACTCCAGCTTTATTTTGATTTCCATTTGCATGGAATATCTTTTTCCATCCCCTCTCTTTCAGTCTGTATGTGTCCCTAGGTCTGAAATGGGTCTCTTGTAGACAGCATACATATGGGTCTTGTTTTTGTATCCATTTAGCAAGCCTGTCTTTTTTTTTTTTTTTTTCAAGCCTGTCTTTTGATTGGAACATTTAATCCATTCATGTTTAAGGTAATTATCGATATGTATGTCCCTATGACCATTTTCTTGATTGTTTTGGGTTTGTTTTTGTAGGTCCTTTTCTTCTCTTGTGTTTCCCACTTAGAGAAGATCCTTTAGCATTTGTTGTAGAGCTGGTTTGGTGGTGCTGAATTCTCATAGCTTTTTCTTGTCTGTAAAGCTTTTGATTTCTCTGTCGAATCTGAATGAGACCCTAGCCAGGTAGAGTAATCTTTGTTGTAGGTTCTTCCCTTTCATCACTTTAAGTATATCATGCCACTCCCTTCTGGCTTGTAGAGTTTCTGCTGAGAAATCAGCTGTTAACCTTATGGGAGTTCCCTTGTATGTTATTTGTCATTTTTCCCTTGCTGCTTTCAATAATTTTTCTTTGTCTTTAATTTTTGCCAATTTGATCACTATGTATCTCGGCATGTTTCTCCTTGGATTTATCCTGTATGGGACTCGCTGCATTTCCTGGACTTGGGTGGCTATTTCCTTTCCCATGTTAGGGAAGTTTTTGACTATAATCTCTTCAAATATTTTCTCTGGTCCTTTCTGTCTCTCTTCTCCTTCTGGGTCCCCTATAATGAAAATATTGTTGCATTTAATATTGTCCCAGAGGACTCTTAGGCTGTCTTCATTTCTTTTCATTCTTTTTTCTTTAGTCTGTTCCACAGCAGTGAATTCTACCATTCTGTCTTCCAGGTCACTTATCCGTTCTTCTGCCTCAGTTATTCTGCTATTGATTCCTTCTACTGTAGTTTTCATTTCAGTTATTTTATTGTTCATCTCTGATTGTTTGTTCTTTAATTCTTCTAAGTCTTTGTTAAACATTTCTTGCATCTTCTCGATTTTTGCCTCCATTCATTTTCCGAGGTCCTGGATAATCTTCACTATTGTTATTCTGAATTCTTTTTCTTGAAGGTTGCCTATCTCCACTTCATTTAGTTGTTTTTCTGGGATTTTATCTTGTTCCTCCATCTGGTACATAGCCCTTTGCCTTTTCATCTTGTCTATGTTTCTGTGAATGTGGCTGTTGTTCCACAGGCTGCAGGACTGTAGTTCTTCTTGCTTCTGCTGTCTGCCCTCTGGTGGATGAGGCTATCTAAGAGGCTTGTGCAAGTTTCCTGATGGGAGGGACTGGTGGTGGGTAGAGCTGACTGTTGCTCTGGTGGGCAGAGCTCAGTAAAACTTTAATCCACTTGACTGTTGATGGTTGGGGCTGGGTTCCCTCCCTGTTGGTTGTTTGGCCTAAGGCAACCCAACACTGGAGCCTACCTGGGCTCTTTGGTGGGGCCAATGACAGACTCTGGGAGGGCTCATGCTAAGAAGCACCTCCTAGAACCTCCACCGCCAGCGTCCCTGTCCCCACGGTGAAACAGAGCCACCCCCTGCCTCCACAGGAGCCCCTCCAACACCAGCCAGTAGGTCTGGTTCAGTCTCCCTGGGCTCACTGCTCCTTCCCCTGGGTCCCGATTCGCACACTACTTTGTGTGTGCCCTCCAAGCGTGGAGTCTCTGTTTCCCCCAGTCCTGTCGAAGTCCTGCAGTCAATTCCCACTAGGCTTCAAAGTCTGATTCTCTAGGAATTCCTCCTCCCATTGCCAGACCCCCAGGTTCGGAAGCCTGATGTGGGGCTCAGAACTTTCACTGCAGTGGGTGGCCTTCTGTGGTGTAAGTGTTCTCCAGTCTGTGAGTCACCCACCCAGCAGTTAGGGGATTTGATTTTACTGTGATTGTGCCCCTCCTACTGTCTCATTGTGGCTTCTCCTTTGTCTTTGGATGTGGGGTATCTTTTTTGGTGAGTTCCAGTGTCTTCCTGTCGATGATTGTCCAGCAGCTAGTTGTGATTCTGGTGTTCTTGCAAGAAGGAGTGAGAGCATATCCTTCTACTCCGCCATCTTGGTTCCTCCAATATTAGAATTTCTTAAATGTTTCTTATTTAACGTTTGGTAGAATTCACCAGTGAAATCATTTGTGCCTGGTACTTTCTTTTATGAGAGATGATTATTTATCAATTAAGTTTATTTAATAGTTGGAGACTTACTCAGATTATCAGTTTTTCCTTTTGTTGAGTTTTATTTTATTTCTTTCAAGGAATAGATTTATTTCATCTGTTATCAAATTTGTGGGCATTGAGTTGTTCTTATTCTTTTAATGGCCATGGGAAACATATTTTTATTTGGCATTCAATTATAAAGACACACTGTCCTTTCTCCATTATTTATTTTTTGTTTGTTTATTATTTTTGAAAATTCTTTTTCCCACTTGTGATCTTTCAACAACCAGTTTTTTTCCCAGAGGCAACCACTTTTATCGGTTTCTTTTGTATCTTTTCAGAAACATTTTGTAAATAAACCAAAACTAGACATATATTATTTTCTCTCTTTTTGCACAAGTAAACATTGCTTTGCACTTCTTTTTCATTTAACAGTAAATCTTGGAGATTGTTCCATATCAGTTCATGGAGTGATTACCCATTCTTCTTACGCCTTTTCTATTTTTAAATTTAACATCATTTGTTTAATCAGTCCACTATGGATTGACATTTGATTTTAGTCAAGCTTTTTTACAAATGGCAATACAGTAAATAGTCTTCCGCTGATATCATTTAGAAGGAGTCTCTAGGCTAAACTCACAGAAGTGAATTTGCTACCTAAAATAGTATGTGCATTTTAATTTTGTTGCATGTTTGGTTATATAACATACCATATAGAATTATACAGATATATACTTCTACCAGCAGTGTAAAAGATTATCCATTTCACCTGAGCCTTGACAATACAGCATGACTTTTTTTTAAGTTTGACAATCTTATATGTGAACAATAGTAATAGTATAATTTTATTTTGCATGTATTTTATATCGTGTGAAATTATTTTTTACGTTTAATGTCTTTCCAATTCCTATACTGATGAACTTTAATTATAATATTTAATTTAAATATTTTAAATATATTTTTTATTTTTAATAAAATATTTGGTATTTTTCTTATAAAAGTTCTTTCCATGTTGGGGAAATTGGCTGTTTGCTTGAAATATGAGTTTTAATTTTGTTTCCAATTTGTCATTCATCCTTTTCTTTGTCTATGGTAGTTTCTGACATTCAAACTTATTATTATTTTTATGTTAGAATTAAACAGACTTTTCTAAATGTGACAGAAAATTCAGAAGTCCAAAATTTTTTTATAAATCTGAGATTAGAATATAATTTTAATTATCCTCTCATCTTTTTTTTTTACTAGTAATAACTACGCTTCATTGTTTATTTAAACCTTGGATCATTTGAGGATTCATTCTGGTATGACACATAAATCCAGATTTATTCAATTTTAAATAGACATCCAGTTACTCCAACCCCAGTTCACTATTAAAAAAAAAATCCTCCCTATGCTACAGCTCACTGTTTACTTAAATATTATGATTGATTTGGATCCGTATAGAATTCTTCTTTCTGAAATTCTGGCCACTATACTTTCCTAATTTATAATTCTACCTAGAATCGGAGGGAATCTAGAACAAACTGGATATACTTAGAAGCCTTCTGAACTCTTGCTTCTTGGGCTTGTCATGTTGATTTTAATCCATCACTTAATAAAATTTAGTATTTATTGGACACTGGAACATATTGAATGTTATTGTACTTCAATGATTTCCGTATTCATTAAACTCTGTTTGGAATGCAGCTATTTATTCCTACTTTTAAATTCAGTCAATTCTACAAGAATATCTGTATCTACTATGAGCAAGGCACTCTGCTTGACATTGTATGACATACAAAAATATTTAACACCAACCGCAGCCTTCAAGGAACTTAGAGACAAGCATAGAGATAAAATAGTATGTCAATACTTATAATAAAATCAAGAGAAAATATTTTTCTCAGTAATACACAGAGTGCTAATGTTATGGGAGTACAAAAGAAGGAATGATCCCATATGTTTGTGAGAGAGTTAGGTAGGAAAGGATTCATGAAAAGAGGAATATTTGAGGTGGTTCCTAGTAGGTTGGGAGGTCCTATATAAAGGTCATTCTAGGATACAAAAATCTGGGTAAAAATAATAAAAAGGTGGAGTCGTCAGAAAACTGTTCCCACACAGGGTGATGTCTAGTTTAACTGGGAGCAAGGAGAAGTGAATTTGGAAAGGTACATCGGCATCAAATTAACAATGGCATTTCCTCAGAATTTCCAGGTAGTAGGGAACCATTAAAAGTTTGAAGAGGTGGAAGGTAACAGAATCTCTGCTTCAGAAAAATTAACCAAGTAGCCAGATAAGGGTATTAACACAGTTTTAGTTTATTCATGAAGCATTTAAGAAGCAGTCATTATTCCTGCTGTAGAAAATCAATTCCCTTGCCCTTAGGAGCTTCTACCCTTGAATTTTATCAGCGTGTGGTGAATGGAGGTGGGGTATGATGCTGAATATGGGGATCCCTCCTAAAACCTGGGAGATACTCGGAGTAAAATAATCAGTAAATGGTAGCTTTGGTGTTTTCTCTTTGATTTCATACCTCACATAACAAGAAAAGACTTTGAAGTTTCTGTTACTCTATGGGGCAGTTTAGGCAAGTGAAGGTGCTTGAGGTGAAAGTCTTCATCTGTGTTGAATGTGCTTTGGGGACTGGCAGAAAATCATATAATGTCTTCAGGTGAAAACAGGAAGAGTATGCTGGGATACTTTGTATATTTGCCTAGCTTTTTTCTGAAACTTCCTGGAAGATTTCTAGCCACTAATGCATTAAAAAAAAAATCTGTCATGTAAATTTAATTTGCTAAAAAGCTTATGAATAAATAACCAAACCACATTCTAATCAGTATTTTAAACTGGCATAATTATGTGATGCTAGCTTGAAGAGGAAGTTGGAGAGTTGGACCTGCATGTCTGACATCCTGCCCTGCAGCCATCCACACACCTTCCTCCGTTCCGTGAGGCTTCAATTTATAAAAATGTTTTCTTTACCTGTGAGAGCTGAAAGACCTTTGAAGGCTCTGACCCCCAAAGGTCAGGGTTGACATTTTAATTTAGCACCTGCATGTCCATATTCATTTCTTTTCATTTGATATCACCAGAATAGCTTTCCTGGGGAAGCAGGATTTCTAATAGCTAAGCCCTTTGAGTAACAGATGATATCTAGGGTTCTTTTAGAGTGATGTAGCTGGGGCTTCTATTTCTACCCCAGTCCATGAGGGAGAAAGCCATATTTCATATTTCACCTTGCTGGAGATTACAATAGACAAGTGAAAGAGAGAGAGAGAGAAGTGAGAGAGTTCACTGAATAATAATAGATATGAAGGAAAGGGAGTTTGAGAGCAAATGCAGGAGTTGTAAAAAGAAGAGACACCAGGAATATAAGAAGTCAGACTGACAAGGAAATGGGGGAGGGTGCCCAAGATAGCAGCCCTTATCATATCTCAAACTGCAGAATTTCTTCTGCCATTGATTTGGTAACTGCCTTTAGTCAAAGACCAAAGACATTTCCTTGTTCCCTCAGCAGTAACAGGTAGCTGTTCAACAAGAACATACATATCCACTGCCATTGTTTACTAAGTACATGGTAAGTGCCAGGATCTCAGGAGTTCTATAAATTACTTTATAAGCACATGATTTAACCCTCACTATGATCCTATATATTGATAGGATCATGAACCTGTGATCCTATCATGATTACCATGGTACTATTATCAGTCTAGTTGAAAGAAAGGAAACTGAGCCTTAGAATTTAACCACACATGTCTATTAGTGGCAGTGTTTGAATCCAGATCTATATTAACAGAACTGTCTTACTCCTTTTTTTTAATTGGAGTATAGTTGCTTTACAATGTCATGTTAGTTTCTGCTGTACAACAAAGTGAATAAGCTATACATATACGTATATACCCTCTTTTTTGGATATCTTTCCCATTTAGGTCACCACAGAACATTGAGTAGAGTTCCCTGTGCTATACAGTAGGTTCTCATTAGTTACCTATTTTATACATAGTAGTGTATATATGTCAATCCCAATCTCCCAGTTCATCCCACCCTGCCTTCCCACACTTGGTATCCATACATTTGTTCTCTACATCTGTATCTCTACTTCTTGGGCTGTATAAATAAGATCTTGTTATTATTGGGCTACTTTTGAGACAATTGGAACCAAAGAAGTACTTTCTCATAATTAGAGTGAGTGCCTTCTGTGGAAGAGAGAGGGGGCAAGCATTCCAGGGTTATATTTTATCCTGTCAAGGAGAGCCTTTGGCTTCCCATCAAGTGTTAAGTACCCTACAATTAACCGAGCATTATTGAAGTGAACTCTGGCTTGGAAACTTAGAAATATGCTTTTGAAAGCAGTTGTAGGAAAGAAAGTTTTTAAAAAGTCAGCATTTTTGAAGCAGAAATAAAAAGGTTTATAAAGAAAACTCTATTAAAGTCATCAACTTTCCCTTGCTTAAGGTCAAAAACGTACTGTATGCTGGAATACTATAATATTGCAAATGAGTTTCAACAATCATCTATTTTCTTGATCTTGTCAGATCTCTGCCTGGGGTCTTTCTATTTGATCACTATTGTATTAATAACTGTGAACCAATGAATAAGCTATGATACATACAAATAGTGAGGAGGGAGAGGAAATATGTGGTTGGATACTGTTTTACATCATGGAAGTCAATCTGATATAGAAACTATTGATCTATAGTTGAAGGCAAAGAAACTTGTCAGGAAAGTAAACACAAGCACATTAACCCTTCTTGAAGGGCAAAAGACTCAAAGAAATGAGCATGTGGGGCAAGCCCCTCTCCAGTATGTGTTTGGCCACATCACTGAGATCAGAATTCTGTTTCCAGAAGATTATTTTTCAAGACAAATTAGCCTCTGTCATTTCCATTAATGCATCAAGGTCGGAAAATAACTTTTTAAACCACTTAGTGAAACAAACCCACGGCTAGAATTTGAATCTCATCAAAAATAGAGACTTCAGCCAGAATATGGGTGCTTAATTCAAGACAGGTATGTATGGCATATTTTTGAACTTCCCTAGGGTAAGTACACACAGAGCAAGCATTTAATAATTGTATAAATACATGAAAGAATAGAAAGAAAATAAGGGAAGGTGGTGGAAAATGAACAGTCAAGTGTCAGGATTTATAAGCATGTTCTATAACTCTAGAGCAATCATCATGTATCAGAATTTTGATCTGTGAAATGATAATAGCTTGGGGTGGCATCATCCTTGGGTCTGTGGGGTTAGTTCTGTACAGGATTTCAGTAATCACCTACTCTGATATTTACAGTAAGGAATCTGAGGATCAGAGAAATGTAATAATTAACTAAAGTTTTAACTCTGGTCAATGCCCAAGCTAAAATTAAAATACAGATTTCCTGATATTCTCTTTGGTGAACATTTGGACTCTCTATTATTTTGAACCCAGGGTCAAGGTCAATAAAGTTTTCATTTTATTTGCATTTTCTCCTGTTCTACTTGCGTTATGTATTATCTATTAGTGTTCACTTTTGTCAAATATATATTGAGTACCTTTTGAATGCCAAGTACTCTGCTCCGGACTAGCAATGAATAAAGCAAGTGTAGTCTCTGATCTCATTGAGTGTCCAGTCTAATGGAAGCCAGATGTTAAACAAGTATTTATAAGTGTAAATGGTGTTGGAAACATGGAGCCTAGTAGGATCCTTGTCAGAGCAGTCTTTATTATTTCTACTTTGCAAATGGGGAAATAAAACTCTCCAGACTCTAATACACAGCTCAACCCAAAAGAAGACAAGATGGGGCTGAGGACAGTGAACTTTCATGCATACTTGAGTCCACTTAAGGACATTAGTCCTTTCAATCACCTTCAGGAGAATCCCTCTGCTTCCTACTTTGTACTACCAGGCAGAGCTGATTGTTCTCCCATAGCAACCCCAGGCCTCCAATTAGGCTTTGACAGCAGTGAGATGGGAGAGCTCAAGACTAAGATGTCATTATGATGATGGACTGTTCCCCATGCCCAACCCTCCTTGTGGAAAGGAGATGATCCACTGCCACCTAGTTCTCAGAGCTCAATGGTCACCTGCCTACAGCCTCAAAACACTCCCCCTTCGTTATGTTCTAACAAGATGTGTATCCTCTGATACAGAATAATCAGGACAGTGTTGGGTAGCACTTTCAATGTGTTCTATTCATGTGCAGTAAAGTGAGACAGTTCCATAGAAACTTCTTCCATTTGCTTGGGTGAGTCTACCCAAAACCATGGGCGATAACTCTTTATCTATTTCCAGGTATTGTTCCAATTCTTTTAAAGTATTTTGCCAATCAATTTTAGTCACTTATTTAACAAGTTCCCCAAATGTGATTTGGAGCCCAATACATGACTTAAGGGCTTTATTTTTCCAGATACCCAAAATTTATTCAGTCTTTAAAAGAGGCAGTATAATAAATATATTTTTTTAGATCTTTACATTTAATATTTCCAGAAACTCTATGATGGAAGTACTGTTATTATCCCTATTTTAAAGAAGAAGAAGTCATGGCTCAGAAAATGTAAATACTCATCCCAAAGTCACACAGCGAATCATTGGGAGCAGTGCGATTCAGCCGTGGGCAGCATCCTTCCAGAACCCAAGTTCTTATCCACTGATTCTTTGATGCCTCTATGAAAGTTCTAAGCATTTAGGGGCTTATATTAGTTTTTTTAAATTGCTGCTGTAAAAAATTACTATGAACATAGTGGCTTTTAAAAGCACAAATTTATTAGCTTGCAATTTTAAAGGTCAGAATCCAAAATTGGTCTTACTGGGCTAAAGTCAAGGTGTTGGCAGGACTGTGTTCCCTGTGGAGGCTTTGGTGGAGAGTTCATTTCTCTATGTTCTCCAGTTTCTAGAGGCTGCTTACATTCCCTGGCTTGTGGCCCCTTTGATTTTTCAAAGCCAGCAGTGGGCAGCCCATTCTTTGTCATATCACATCTTTGTGACACTTTTGCCTCCCTTTCCCACATTTTTTTCACCCTGTCAACCCATACAGTTATTGCTGTGCATGAGCATGTGAGTGGTGAAAATATTTAAGGAATCACCTGGGATGCTTATTTTTAAAAGAAGTCTCTGAGGCTCTAACTCAGACTGATCTTGGGCAGGAGAAGAAGAAGAGGAATTAACCTTGAAAAAAATTCTCCAAGTGATTTTTATGCAGATGGTCTACGGGCCTCACTTTGAGAAACATAGAGAGACACTCTCAACCTTCTCCACATTTAAGGACCCTTGTGATTATGTTCAGTCCACCTGGATACTCTGAGATAATGTCCCCATCTGAAATTCAGCTAATTAGTGACCTTAATCCATTTGCAACCTTAATTTCTCTTTGCCAGAGAATTTAACATGTTCACAGGTTGAAGGGACTATGACATGAACACCTCAGGCAGGTTGTTATTCTGTCCACTTGTAGGCTCAAGACCTAGAGATACTGTAGTGATCAGTTCTGACCTCCTGGGAAACCCCTGGTTCTGAAGACACAGAACATAGAAAAGCTTTTCCTGAGGCAAGTGTTGGTGCCCTTTGAATTATTTAAAGTAACTGGCCCCTAAAATACAATGAGGTAGCACTCCTTTTTCCGTAAAGTGAAAATAGTTCAGGGAGAAACAAGTACAATGTAAGAATAAATAAAGAAAAATAAAGTGGAAGGTGGCAGAGGGGATTTATCCCTCTCCTCTTCATTCCTGAGGTTTGGATCATCTGAACTGAGAATTGAATACAAGAAGGCATGATGTATAGACATGTGTTACAACACAAGTACCCTTCTCACAGCAGATGTCCTGCCCTAGGACCTGTTTGCTGCATATTCGTGGACGCAAATCAAGTCCCAGGGCTACAAGTTTTCTGCAAATTCTATGGATTATATTTACCTGGAGGAGGATGGCAAACAAACAGTGAGCCCTGGGGAAACCAATCTTCCTTCCTTTTAGAGAGATGGATATTTCTGTGTAGTACTTCCCACACTTAGACCTTTTTGACCTGAGGCAGTATAAAGCTTGAAAAGTGCAAAAGCATCCTGCACCACAAACTCCTACAGAGTTGCTATCTCCACTAGACATTAAGAGCTGTGAGGATCAGAATGCCCATTTCACTCTAAGATTGGCATAATGCCATCTTAGGGATGCCCTGTCCACTTAGCCCTGTTCATCACAGGAAGCACGCCAGTGCTTTTCATGACTTCCTCTAATCTTGAGAATTTACCATTTTGTATCTATGTCTATGTCTATGTCTATATCTATATCTATATATATGACTAGAGAGAGAGACAAACAAAGAGACACAGAGACAGAAAGTATCTTAAGATATGTCAGACTCTGTGCTACAGTCTTTTTCTAGGGAGTCTCACTTAATATTCATAATAATTCTATGAGGTGTGTTGTACTAGTATCCCCATTTTAAAGATATGGAAACTGAGGCTCCAGAAATACAAATAACTTGGCCAGTGTCACAAAGTTATGATGCATACAGCTGTGTCCATACATTTGCTTTTTTGTTCCTGCTGCCTAATTTGGGCAAAATACTTCAATACAGAAAGTGACTTAATGGTAGAGCTACCATAATTTATTACATTTGAAAGTTAAGTAGGTGACTTTTATTAATTATGCTTGGACAAGAGGAATAAACTGGAACTGTCCCAGGCAAAAGAGGACATGTTGTCATTGTACTTAAAGGTCACTCTTTTAACCATACTCTGCATTAATGTCAGGCTTTATGAGCTGTAAAACTTTTCTCATGTGGTCTCTCCTTTCACCTTCCCACCAACCTTCTGAGGAAGAAGAAGCACTAGGGTCAAAATGCTCAAGAGACGTTCAGGCTGTTGCAGGCCCAGACAAGGACTGAGTCCCTTACTCTGAGTGGAGTGCTCTGCCAACTGCATCAAACTACCTCTCTGAAGCAACATGCTTGGAGGGACATTTCCCCCATCAGTAACCAAAGGTGGAAATTACAGACCTTGAAGTAGGTTTGTATAGGAGACACTGGGGGCAGGGGAACATCTTTGGTACTCCTTCAGTGGCAGCACCAAGGCTACCTGCCTCCTTCTAGCTAAAGGCAGACCTCTCTTTAATCTAAGTAATAGTGAATGAACTGGAGTCATGTCAGAATGGGATTGGGTCTGCAGCATTGCAGGACCATGGAGATTTGGGGAATAGGAGCTCATCTTACTGTGATGAAGAAGTATTTATTTGAAATTTAAAATTTCCTTCAATCTCACAATAGTTTCTTTTTATCTGATAAGTAAAGCTTTATATACATATATTATGTATATAAATATATATGTGTGTATATATAAATACGTCTTTGTGTATCGTTAATTATATATAATTAAAAATAACTGTGCTATGTGATCCTACTGTCATAAAATGATTCACTCTATGTACACATCCATTCATTCATCTATCCATTTATTCATTCTGAGCAAAGTGATGGCTAGAATAATTTTCATCAAACTAAAATACTAATATTTTCCCCCTGGTTGGGAAAAACTATTCTGAGTACATTTTTCTGTTTATTTTTTTACTTTTCTACGTAGCTTAAAAGTTCCTAATGAGCGTATGAACTTTTGTTTCTTTTGGCCACGCTGTGTGGCTTGTGGGATCTTAGTCTCCCCAACCAGGGATTGAACCCCAGCCTTTGGCAGTGAAAGCACGGAGTCCTAACCACTGGACTGCCAGGGAGTTCCCTTAACATTTTTAAAGATGTAAAATTTTTAAAAGACAAGACTTAAGGTTGTTTTCAAAGGCAAAAGGTTAATTAATGAAGGGTCCATACCCTGCTCCCTCTGTGGGTTTCCAGTATGAAACCTTAACCAAATTCATTCCCCGCTTCAGCCATGGTAAGTTGGGGTTACCATAAGTTTCTCTTTGCCAAGAGCAGTATTAGTTTGTCTGTTGTCACAGCAAAATTATTAACAGCATGCTTCCCCTCTAAAGTGTCCTTGTTTGGAAAATAAATATGTGGTTGCTGTAGTGGGTTGGGTTCTTCTGGAGATGAACTCTGATAAAAGGTTTAGTGTACGAGATATTTATATGGAAGTGCCCTTGAAATCACCACCTGTGGAAAAAGAGAGGAAGGAAGCAGGACTAGGCAGAAACTGAGCTGGGATAGACTTGGCTGATGCCACGGAGAGCTCTGGAGTTAGAATGGCCTTTGGAGTCGTCCAAGGGGCTGAGATGCACTGACCAGTCCTCAGATATGAGCCATCTTGAAAGGGGCGTGACTTGAGTGGGGCAGCTGTCTCCTGCTGAAGGAATTACTGAAGGGTCCCTCTGCTGACAGCGCTCATAGCAGTTGAGCAACATAATCTTAATTAAAGGGAGATCTGGGTGGCATCTTAGAGTTTTTCTACCCTCACTGAATTGTAGTTTTATGAGGTCCAAGCACCTCTCTGGGGACCAAACTAGTTGTCACCTTTCAGTTCAATGGAGAGAAGAGCTGCCTCTAAAAGTAGCTACCTAATGAGAAGGGATCCCAGCAGACCAAGGTTGGAGTAAGATACTTTTCCTAATGGTTCTCAAGATATGCGTTCTCATAGTGGTTAATAAAGGTCACTTAAGTTGCATTAGGCTCCTTTGTTGTAAATTCCTCAGTAATTATGCCTTGCATAATTAATATGCAAGTTACTTAATTAATATGCAGGTTACTTAACATATTAAGTAACCTGCCCAAAGGTTATGCACCCTGAGACGAAGCTGTGTTCAAACCAGGGCTTTCTGGCTCCAGGGCTCATTCCCTTCACCATTAAGATACACTCTGTTCTGTGATGAAAGAGTCACTTTTTTTTACCATCTTTATTGGAGTATAATTGCTTTACAGTGGTGTGTTACTTTCTGCTGTATAACACAGTGAATCAGCTATACATATACATATATCCCCATATCTCCTCCCTCTTGCCTCTGCCTTCCACCCTCTGTATCCCACCCCTCTAGGTGGTCACAAAGCACCAAGCTGATCTCCCTATGCTATGCAGCTATCTGTTTTGCATTTGGTAGTGTATATATGTCAATGCCACTCTCTCACTTCATCCCAGCTTACCTTCCCCCTCCCCAAGTCACAATTTTAAAATTGGGCAACCTCGCAGAGTAGAAGCTCTCCCTCCTTATCTTGTTTCGTTGACACTTGGAAAATAGCTGATTCAGCTTGTAAAGAGTGATTGAAACGTGAATACTTTAGAGGAGGCTTTTGAAGGATCCAGGTTCATTCTGGGTAGTGGCAATGTGTGGGTCATCCAACTGAAAATAATTGATCGTCGTGGTAATAATCAGTTCTTTTCAGGGTGGATTGTGCAGTGGTTAAAATAGGGTTCAGGGAAATATGTGTTATTTAGCAAAAGATCATTAGAGCTTTAGAGAAAAATGAACCATCATTTGTCTTTAATTTCAGTTTTTTTCCTCTGGTTCCTAATTTGGACACAGGGTTTCCTCATTAATGGTACAAATGGGATTAATGACTTCATACCAGCAGAGAACATAAGGTACTTAAGAACTCCAGCCACATGACACATTATTGTAGTAGCAAATGGTGAGGTATTTAGCATTTATTTAGTACTTTATTTGCAGTGTGCCTATTCTGATCGCATATTCACACACATTATAACCCTAATGATCACTTTGTGCTTTTCTAGTTGTTATACTTGTATGTATTTGCAGCCATTTAAAATGTGTAATATTAAGCAAAATTAATGCTCATGAAAGCCTGCAGCTGCCTGCCCTGTGTGGTCTGATGATTCATTTATCATAGAGCCTTTGCCTCCCCTGCTGAGGATTTTAACCCAAGTCTCCCAACTGGCTGGGTGGGCAGTTTGGGATCAGGGACTCTATATCGGTCATATTCTGTTGATGGACACTTGAATGATGCCCTAGGGTTATTTGGTTCACTGAGGGGTCTCTACGTTTGGCAGCAAATTCCATAGCCTGCAATCTCTTTAAATAGACTTTTCTTGGGTGCCCAAGTTCTAATTGACCAACTCCCAGATGACAGCTATCTAGGAAAATGCAGAATAGATTTTATGGTGCTTTTCCACACCTTTCCATTGAAGGCCATTCATGGCTCTTCCAGTTACTGCGTTTAAGTGGTGATGATGATGATATAATAATAATATTAACAGCAGTAATAGCAATAGAATAATAAATATGACTCAGGCAGCTGGGTGCGTACTCTAGATATACTGTCTTATTTACTCCTCAGAAAGGCTTTTGGGTTCATTACTAATATTATTTCAGTGTTAGCGAGGAGGAAGCAGAAACTTGGAGAGTTCAGTTTACTTGCCTGTGGTTCCATGTCTAGGAAGTCCTATTCTAGTATTCAGACCCAGGCAAAATGGACTCCAAAACAGCTAACTAGGGACCTTTAATTCCACCTCAAATCACTTGAATCTCAATCAAGAAGAGGCTTTCATTGCCGGTCATTGAAAACAGGCAGTACCATCTCTGATGCACTTTGTGCCCTCAAATTGTTCTGACGCTTACAGTAAAAAGTCAAGAAATTACACTTAGGGATACATTTCTCTCTGTCTCTGCATTTCTTCCCCCACCCCTCATTTTTTTCCTTTTAAGAGTGATTACCACTTTCTCATCATTTTGCTTTTCCTGCTCAGTTTAGAATTCAGAATTTATAATTCACCTCTTTCTACCCCATATTTTAATAGGATTTGTGTCTTGGGAGTGTTGCTGTTTAATGACATATTTGCGATAACGTACTATCTGACAAGCGCCCTCATATTTTTCTATAAAGAATGTGAATTTCATTGACATTTGGGAAATCGCCACCTCTTGTTTATTTGTCTTTCCTCTACCCTCTTACCTCTGGCTATTCTAGCTCTCCTAAGAAACTCTTCTGTTGTTGGAAGGTGATCTGGGGTATAGATTCATACCTGGTGTGGTAACTTAGCGGGGTAACTCTGTCGGGGGAATTGGCACTGATATGACTGCATGTAAGTGGAGGGAGGATGGTGTTTGAATTAAAGACATGTTTCTCTAGCGGTAGAGTTTTAAGTAAAAGTAGTAATATCTTTTTTTTTTAAATGTGCTTACTCATTTTCAGACAAGTTAATAAACTGTCTCCACAGTATCTCAAACTGTGATCTGTTTGCTTCTACCTACTGCACCTAGGACCTAACCACTGAAATCTACCTGTGTAGAAAGCCATGTTGACAGGAACGCCTCCCATGCCATGGTCAGCCAGAGGTACCACACCCTCTGCCTGCAGGCAAAGGTGACTCAGAGAGAATTGACCCCTCACTCTCAGGGTAACATTTCCTCCCATTGAGGTGAGAATTTACCTGGCTTCTAGAGATGAGGTGGCAGAAGGGGAGGGAGATTCCTAAACCCTAGCTATTGCTGAGTTTTCTGTCACAGACTCAGGGAATATGCTGGTGCAGCTCATCTTTGGGCAGAAGTAACTTTTTCCTTCTTCATTTCTAATAGAAGACCAGTGTGTCCTTTGTGAGGAAGGAGGGAAGACCCCTTTGTGAGCACTTACTGTGTACTAGGCACTTTTAGACCTATGAAAAACCCATTACTTTTTTCTTGCATAGTGGGTGCTGAAACACTGCTTTATGAGGCAGACAGATGAAAAGAAACCCTAGAGAACTGACTTTGCAGAAACATTGCCATTCTTGGCTTTCTCATGGCTTTCATTGCCCAAGGGTAGGTTTTAGCTGGAAACCTCCTGAACCTCTTCACTCTAGAATACTTCCACACACACAGCTGGGGGTTGCCAACTCTAGAATAAAGATGTTGCCCTGGCTTTTTCTCCCAAATGATATTTCTAAATTCTCACCATGGACTTGGAGCTCTCATTTTATTAATTACTGTCCCTTTTGATCTGGAGGTGAGAGGATCTCATGGCTCTGAATTCTTTTTACTATCACCCCCAGCCCATGAAAAAATCAAAAGAGAACACAGGGTGGCTGAGCAACGTCCTCAGTGTCTGTGGTTTGTGTCACAAGCCTGTTTTATAGTGTTGACCCCTGTAAATGCCATATGGAAAAGTCTGTGTCACTTTTAGAGCTGCTGCAACTCAGTCTCAGACAGCTACCATTTGTAGCATCAAATCAGAGTGAATAATTTCCTCAGATTTAAAGTCTGTTGAGACCCAGAGAAAGATCATCCAAAGGGTCTGAAGATTAACCAATCTTCCTGTCTCAATAGGAAATGAGTAAAAATGTCAGTGAGTGAAAAGTGTCAGCATGTTGAATTTCATAAATCTGTCAGCAACCTTAACTCTGCATGAATATAACAGAAAACAAACTGTTTTTTCCTCTGATTTTAATTTGAAGTATATACTCTGCACTATAGATAAACTACTTCCCAGCTGGTAGCCACACTGATAGAAAACATGGATGTGTTTTATTTTAATTTTAACCTGCTTCTGATTCAGTGGTTCAGGTGACAAGTGGCCAAGCATCGGGTTAGGAAAAGAACCTGTAATAGGTGAGTGCAAACCACTTTTGATTATGCCCAATGAGACATAATTGGTGATATTGACACCTTGAATTGCACTGATTTTCCAATCCAGCTGAAAACCTTGATGACACTTTTATTTTCACCTGTGCTATTCCTCTTTTTTTATGAAACAATTTGTACAGTGAAAAAAATACTAGTAACATACAAGTCCCACACATGTATCCATGCTGTTTTCCTGAAGGAAATACACTTGGATATATGCCATCTGCAAAGGCATCAGAATAATGGTCAGCTAATGATTACTGGCTACGCAGGGCCTCCATATACTGTTGTGCAGCTTGTGCATCGCACAAGTGAACCCAGTCAAGGAGAAAAATAACATCTGGAATCCTGCCCATACTCTGTTCGCCAACTTGGCCACCCAAAGGAAGGGGCTTCTTCTTCTAGTTTACACAAAAATACCACTGTGTGAGCAAACAAAAGTCAGCTACCATGTGCCAGGAAGAGACTAGATGCTCCATAGACTGGCTGTATTATGTTTAATGTGTGCAAAGCTCATACAAGATAGTTACTCATTTACTCATACCAGCGATATGGGAAGTGAAGCTCAGAGAAGTGGAAAAACTACCTGGAGCCACATGGCTAGTAGGTGGACGTGTTGGATTTCAGTTCCTGGTCTATGCCACTGCAGAGCTCTGGACTTTTTCCAGTGGGTTCTGAGGCCTCTACTGACCTCAGAAATGGTTTCCTAGGGAAAGGTGCTGTGTCATGCCTGAGATGAAGTGGATAAAAGGTAGTTTCTCTGTGACTGCCCCAGCCAGTTATAGATTTTTTTTTCTTATTTCTCCAAATCACTCTCATAGCATCAACCACTGTGCATTGGCTCTTCAAATTAAAAAAAAAAAAAAAGTTTACTGCTCGAACTCTGCTTTCAGAATGAACAAAGGGCTACTCTTCTAGTCAGGAATCATTTTGTGCCAAGAAAGACAAAGAAATTCAGATGCAGAGAAGGGACCACAATGATGTCTCAAGGGAACACAAGGAAAGCTGAATGTCAAGCCTCAGGAAGATTAAGACTTGAATTTCTTTTCTTCTTATGACTTCTATGGATGTCTTCCCTCACATGTTCCATTCTGTTTTCCTCATCTGCTTCCTCTGGTGTCTAGTCCTGCATAAATATATGTGCACTTGTTCTGATACTGGGAGCCCGGTCTTGACTTTGCAGCCACCCTGCCATCCACTGTTTGAAACTTGAGTGCCCTGATTCAAATTCCCAACCTTGGGGATCCCCTTGACTTACTTTTCTTTCTATCTTTCCAACTTTCTAAGGTATCTTCTCCTATCATATTTGGATGGACCTGGTGTCTGTAGAGATATGGTTGGGGATGGGATTTAGGATTGGGGTTCATGATAAAACACACACTTCAAGGTGTCAAGAGTTGGGAGCCCACATTAGTGGGCATAGACTGGCAGTTTCCTAAAATAAACTTAATGTACTTTCCAGATTCTCAAGCTGATGTTACTCTTAGGAAGGGTCATTAACAGATCCAATCCATGGCAAAGGCTACAATAGCTAAAGTCGTACTCCAATGATAATGTTTGACAAGGTAAAAGAATAAATAAGTCTTAGGGTACAGAGGAAGAGAATGGAGAGGCTGTTAGATTTGGGGGGAGAATTTGGCCGTCTGTCTTTATTTTTGGTGCCCATACTAATACCGCCCTTTTAAATACGACCAGTGGCTGGGGACCAACAGTGCCTTCAGTCACCTGCATATCAGATCTTATATGATGCTGAACTCTGATTCCAACCCTCTGCTTAAAACCTCCCTTGATATCTGGTTCCCTTAGTTACAGATGTCTCCAGCTTCACTGGAGTAACCCGTTTAAATTTTACTTCTTGATTGGACATCAATTTTCAGATGGTCTTCTTGGCACACCCTTGAGATGCAGCTTCTCATTTGGATCCTTGAGCTCCATCTAGTCATACCCAGGCTTACCATTTTACCTTTCTTTATCTAAAATGTTATTCCACATTTACTTAATTCAGCCACTGTCTAGTTCTTCTCTTGCACTAGCTCATTTTATCTTTAAAAAGACCCCCTGTGGTGGCTAATATCGTTATCCCTATTTTACAGAGAGTAAAATAAAGTTTTGGAGAGCTATAATATTCAAGATAACCCAGAAACTGGAAGGCTTACATGAGATTTAAATCCAAACTCTGGAACCTATACTCTGATGCACCACACTACCTTGGTCAGTGGCAAAATACCAGATGAGGGCCCCTAACACTGAATCTCCTGTATGTGAGGAACACACTTGTTCCTCCAGTTGTTACATGTCTAAGAGTTGTCTACGTTCTTAGACTTACTCCTTGTGAGCTTAGGCTATTTGGAGACACAAATCAAGTTTTCAAATTCTTGTGTGATGGGAGATGTCAGCTTTCATCACCATCAAAGGAAAGCTGTTACTGTAATGAGTGTGTGTGTGTGTGTGTGGTATATGTATATGTTCGTATATGTGTTTTCTGCTTAGCTTCAAGTCTCTTTTCCTAGGAGAAGGAGACTTGGAGTTGTTTCTCTGTGCTTTAGACTAACTGTAAATGATTGGACTCCCCCAAAGCCTAGCTTTTATTCTGAAGCAATTAGCACTTTTACAAGTTAAGTGTGATTGATTTCTTCTGATGATTTATTTAATGAAGGCGTTTGATGCTGATGATCACGATAATGACAATTTGGTGTTGATAATAATATATTATTTTTATTATTTGACCCTGACAAAAATCTCTAAATTCCTGCTCCCATACAAATGGAGCTCTGTGTAGTGAAAAACCTGGCATCTGTCACTTGCATCATAAAATACTGATCATTTTAAGCCATTTAATTCAAAAGCAGATGTTAATAACATGGTTTTTTTTGTCACTGATGGGTGATTTAAAACAAAAACAAAAAAGCAAGGCAAACTTCTTTGCCGCTGCCTAACCCCCTGAAAACTACTCAGGCCATTCTGGACTATATTGGCCAAGATGCATGAGAAGAGGAAACCAAGGAATGCTCTGTGCCACATTCTAAAAACAAAATGATGGCATATCCCCAGCTCCTTTAAGCCAGTTTCTGTGACTGAGATGAAAGCATCAGGATTACCTGTACCTCTGTATCCCAGCACTCACACACGCGCACACGCACACATACACACACGCGTTGTTCCAGGCATCTATTGCTGCTACTCAGAAATTGAGTAGCTTGACATGACAACCACATAATTATAGGTCACACTTTTGTAGACCATGAAATCAGGCAGCACTTGGCTAGGTGATTCTTCTGTACCATCAGTGGAAGTCACTTCTGGTATACAGCTGGCAGACAGTCTGGTCTAGTAAGTTCATAATGGTTTAACTCACATGTCTGGCACCTTAGAAAGGTGGCTGGAATGTTGAGCTTGGTGGAACTGCAGCCTGGAGAGCCTACATGTGGTCTTTCCAGATGGTGATGTCAGGGTAGTCAGGGTATCTCAGGGTATCTCAGGGCTCTGAGAGGGATTTTGTCAATGAACAAGAAAGACATTGTACAGTCTTATGTGACCTAGACATGGAAGTCATATAATGTCACTTCTGCCCACTCAATTGGTTGAAGCAGTTACAAGTCTATCCATATTTCAGGACATAGACCTCACCTCCTAATGGGAGGAATATCAAAGAATGTGTGGCTGTGTTTTGAAATTATCACAATTATGTAGACACATTCTTTTATTTCCCCAATCCCAAGATCTAGATATAAACAGGAAAAGTGTCCCAGGCATAAAGGCATCAAAGTTCACATCTTTCTCCAATTTCTTGCTTTCAGAGTTGACTTCTATCTGCTACAAGTTAAAAAAACACATTTATAGCTAGATATCCAGTCTGGACCTGGCTCTGCTAGTTTTGGATTATGCAACAAAATATGAGACATTTACTGTGCTCATAGAAAGGAAAGGAAAATACCCACCCTTCTTGTCTCACATGTTTTTCTAGGAACAGAATGGGATAATATATGTCAAAATGCTCAGCAGCTACATGGATACTACTGTGTTTACTGTTGTTGTATTTATTAGATATAAATTATATGAATAGTATGCCTGGACTTTAAAAGCAATTTAAGGTGGAAGAGAGGTGGCTTTCACTTTAATCAACTAAGATAAATCTTGACTTTCTGGAAACTGAAGAAGTAACAAACCTGCCCTTTCCACATTTGCATTTCATTTAATGCTATGAGTTATGCACTTTCCCTTCCTCAGTGCTGTTTTGCCTATTTCAGACTTGTTAGGTAGTACGTGATATCAGGGAACAGTCCAAAGAAGCAGTTCACCTCTGTTGATGGTTAAATGAGTCACCTCTCTCTTTTTCTCACTATTTCTTCATGCCCATACCCATCACAGGTTGAATTTGAACACGGTCTTCCATGGCAACTCAAAGGGATCTTGGGCCTTTGTAGGCCCCAACATGTAGGATAGATTTAAGACCAAGGGAAATGTTGATATTTCCCCAAATCTTATTAGTAACTAGCTGCTGATTATTTTGTGTATGGGACAGGGTCCCAAACAGCAAAGAGACTGGTTTATCTGAAAATGGTTCAACTATATTCCATTAATGTGGGTTAGTAGATCAAGGAACTAGCAGGCTTTCACACAATGTTAAGATCATGGACTTTAGAATAAGAAAAACCTGGGCTTAAATTCGGGTCCCACCAATTACTAGTCATATTGCCCTGCACGGTGACTAATTTTCTAAGTTTCAGTTTCTTTATCCAAACAAATGATATTGGAATAATATCCTTCTCACAAGACAGTTGTAGGATTAAGTGAAATCACTTAGTGCAGTGCCTGGCACTAAGGACTTACCCTCCAAATCACAGCTAATACAATAATATTACTCTCTTCAGAAGATAGAATTAGTAATATTGTTTACGTTATAATAGTTAAAGATCTTTCTCTGTCCAAAACACCCAACTAACTCCCATCTTTCATTTAGTTCCATATGAGCTTTGTCTTATTTAGTTTCTGTCACCCAGTTTCCCCAGGGACTTCCTGAAGGTCAGGACTGGACTTGTAGGGAGGTGTCCTCCTCAGTGAGTCAGGCTGAGCTGGGGATATTGTGATTGCATTAGATCGGTGCCTGGATCAGCAAAGTCAAATCTGATCATCGGCTAACTCAGAAAGCCTGTTCCTCCAGAGGCATAACCTGGCTGATCTCTGCCACCACAGGACCCATCTTGTTTTTTCCAAACAACAGCTTATTCAATAATTGATAATATACAAGGACATCTCCATCATCTACCACCCTAATTTAACGAAATATATTGTTACCCAAAACAATAGTGCTTAAAATGGCTATTGATTCCAACTTTCATCTGGGGACAAACTAATTTCCTTTGAATGGGGATTTTACTGAAAGGAGATGAACATCCAAGCATCTGTCTTCCTGGTTCATCTGAAGCATGATGTCACAATTGCTTAAAGCAGCCAGACGTTGATAACTTAAGCACTAGCCAATCAAGAAAATATTCCTTATGAGACTTCTTTCTGCAAAGGGGAAAATGGGCAGATACTCAGTCCTGTGGTTCCTAGTTGGAACAAACATCCTCCTACCATTGTCAGACTTAATGTGTTGCTGAGGAAGAAAGGAGAGGGA
Source organism: Neophocaena asiaeorientalis asiaeorientalis (assembly GCF_003031525.2). Taxonomy (NCBI): domain Eukaryota; kingdom Metazoa; phylum Chordata; class Mammalia; order Artiodactyla; family Phocoenidae; genus Neophocaena; species Neophocaena asiaeorientalis. The sequence continues at coordinate 9,771,243 of NW_020185331.1, read as the reverse complement.
CTGAGTTTATCTAATTGCTTCTCAAGTATCATTAGAAAAAAAATGTTTTTGATAGACCTGGGGAGAAGCAAAATATAACTTCAGTGGGCACTTAGCCAAGAAACCAGTGTGTTAATCTGTTGCTGTGTAACAAATTACCATAAATTTAGCAACTTAAAATAAGATTCATTTATTAGCTCACAGTTCTGAAGGTCAGACATTCAGACACAGTGTAACTAGTTTCTCTGTTCAGGCTGAAATCAAGGTGTCAGGCTGCATTCTGATCTGGAGGCACTTCCCATTCACACAGGTTGTTGGCAGAATTCAGTTCTTTGCAGCTGTAAGACTGAGGTGCTGGTTTCCTTGTTGGCTGTCAGCAGGGATCCACTCTTAGCTCCTAGAAGTCACCCATATTCCTTGACACATAGCACTCTCCATCTTCAAAATCAGCAGAAGAATTTCTCATGTGTTAAAATCCCTCTTATACTTCTAATTTCTGACTTCTTTTGTCTCTGACTTCTAGACTTAGATTTAAGGGGCTCATGTGATTTTGTCAGGCTCACCTAGATAATTTCCCTGATTGAGGGCCATAATTACACCTATCAAATCTCTTTATGTCATTCCCTATATTAGTGTTTGGCTGGATATCTGGGAAAAGATGTGTACACCAGGTATTGGGAATCTTAGAATCCTGCCTGCCACACCAGGACTAAGGGTTATATGAATGCCAGGGTTAGAAGGCCTCTTATGTCATCTTAGCTAGGGAAAAGAAATTTTGAAGAAGGTTAGCAGACATTTGGTCTTGTTCAAAATGTCCATAAGACATTTGGTTCATGAGACATATTTAATCCATCCCAAAATGTCCTGGATATTTGAACCTGTCCAAAAGCATTTGTCATGGACCAAATATGCTTGTGGATGTTTTAGACAGGACTGGATTTCATGAACCTTTTGGTGTTTATTATGGATGTTTCTGACAGGACCAAGTGCCCTGTGAAGCTTGCAGAAGTATCAGCTGCAGACTTTTGGCGAATGTTTCCAGTAACCACTACTTCAGAAGTTAAATGAATGCTTTTTAGTTCATTTGAATGGTCACGAAACACTTTGTATATTGAATATATGACTTAGACATTTTTGAACCAAAGTAAGGCAAGAGAATTTCCTTCAAAAGCATAATTACTTTGTGAGCTAGAATGTAAGCAGTATCACAATTCAATGAACTAATAACAACAGTAGCTATAATAAATGACTATGTAATTATATATTTCATTTTCCATTACCTTATTAGGTCTTCCTTCAAAAAAAGATATCTGAAATCAGCAACATGAGGTGGTTTATGGTCTCTAAAAATGTGGTCCAAAAGCCAATAATAATAGATGACTCAAGGTTAGTGAGGGAGGTGAATGTTAAAAATATAAATTCATGAGCTATATCCCAGAATCTACTGAATGAGAATCTCTGTGGGTTTGGCTTACAAACCCTTTTAAACAAGCTTCAAAAGTGATTTTTTTGCGTTGAGGATGGCTGATATTTCTTTCCCTATGATAAGAACTCAGTGTAATTTTTGAACTCTTTTTCCCTGCCCATTTACTCCCTCTGTCACAAGGCATATATAATAATATGTCTTTCGTGTGAGTTGTAAAGTTGCAGAGAATAAACTAGGCAGGCTTGGCTTACCTCATTTTCTTCTTTTTGGGAGAACCTGCCTGTAGGGAGGAGGTGTCTTCTTCTGCTGTTCTGGTGCAGGCTCTTTCTCCATGCCCCATATAAACATTGAGGCCACCCTGTTCCAAAGTGACTGGATTATAAGTCTGCCTAATTCTTTTATTTATGTGGTTATTTGTCCTAATCGTTAGGTTCCTATGTCAAGCTATATCCTCTTATTTAGCCTGTTTTATAATGAAAATAATATTTTGAGTTCTTATCTGCCTTGCTATTTTCCTTCATTGCTTAATTCTTTCAGAACCCAGGTAGGGCAGAAGGCCGTTTTTTATTGAACCTCCCGAAATCCCTAACACCTTTTATTGGCCCTTCCTACCATCACCAAGTTCACTCATCATAAAAAAGCATTCCTCAAAAACATGTTTTATTTGATGTATTTACTTCCACCCATTCACTCTGCTTGGAAAAAAACCTACTTTATTAGATACTGATAGCTTTCTTTTTCCCCCAGAGAAAGAGTAAACTGGCATATTTTCCTATAACTCATAAACTCACTTTCCTCTGCCGACTCTCCCTTCCCAGCCTAGACCCCTCAAAATTCTTCTTTTTTTGGATTCTAGTATAGAATGTGTTCTTCGAGCAAAAGATGATTTTTCTTCTCCTTCGATCTTACTTTAAATCAGGAATGCCTTCATTTATTTATGTCAAAGTAGAAGACATAAACTTTCATAAAGTTTGTACACTATTCAAAGGTCAGAGCTCCCCAGCTGACCCTACCATAGGGGACATGGCAGCCAGGAGTTCATCCTTTAAGGCCCTGAACACATAGAATTTCTTCCATGGAGTATTACTGTTTCTTTGACCAGTCAACAGCTTCCACTCACCTCCCAGAACATGCTACATGAAAATTTTTTTGAAAATTAAGATTTTGTTTTTAATCATCAAATTGTGAATTCCTTAAAGGCAAGAAACATGTTTTTCCCTTTAATCTTTTGAGAATCTAGCAGAATGCCAGGGAGAGAGTAGTTGTGTAATAAATGTATATTTATCATGAAATCACTTGGGATCTCTTACTATTATTTGCAATAATTCAAACAATACATATAAGTGTAGAAAATATCAAAATATGAAAATAAAAATAATATAATACCATATTTGCTGTTGTATTTTAACACATTTAAAAATAAGTTAGATAACACTACTATATATAAAATAGATAACCAACAAGGACCTACTGTACAGCACAGAGAACTATACTCAATATTTTATAATAACCTATAAGGGAAAAGAATCTGAAAAAGAAAAAAAAATATATACACACACACACACACACACACACACACACACACACATATAGAAACTGAATCACTTTGCTGTACACCTGAAAGTAACACAACATTGTAAATCAGTTATACTTCAATTTTTAAGTTATATAAATACAATTTTATAGTTAAATAAAACATAATTTGAACATTTCTTAATGTTATTAAAAACAAAAAGTAAAAATGTTAATATTTGAATTACATTCCAATGGATTTACTAATAAATATTTTATCACTTCCAATCTAACTATAGACTACCCTGAATATCTTTATGTATAATAGCTTTTTGAAGTTTACAGAAAACATTTCCTTAGGATTTACTCCCATACCAGAGTTACTGGGTTAAAATTACTACTAACCTTATAATTATTTTTTATAAACTTTTACCACAATGTTGCGGCCACTTCCTTTCCTTGCTCTTTGATGAGGGTTTCATCACATTTGAGCATGGATATGTATCAGTAATCTTTGTAAGTATATAAATCTTCGCAAATTTGTAGGACAGCTTTTATAAAGCTTTTCTTTGAGAAGAGTGCTATTCTGCACAGTTTCATAAAGTTTGTACACTATTCAAAGGCTCCTGGGTGAGGGGGTAAGTAGGGTTTACCGTCTAGTGTTGCACTCACCAAGCTCTTCACTCTGGGCTGTTTCTGCTCAGTGGTGTTCCTTTTTCTAATTTGTACAGGGGCATCCCATCCTCGCCAAGCCATTTGCCCATCTGCAGATGGTAGTTTTTCTAATTAGCACAACACTTCTTGTAGGGCAGAGGGGCCCTGACCTAGATTTTTAAGGCTAGTGGGTCCAATTTTGTACATTGGGTTTTGCTGGTAATGTTACTTTCTGAAAGAAAGGGTGATGAACCTGTGGAGTTTAGCCTTGGGCGGGGTGCCAGGTAAACACTGTGAAGAGCTTGGATTACAAGAATATCTAAGTTTTGTCGTTTTGTTTTTCAGCATGGCAGTTGAAGTATTCCACAGGAGATCTGTCCAGCTTTTTGTTTCATTCTGATACATAGGGGAATGTCACTCACACTAAATCATGTTGCTACTGTCTTTATGCTGATTTTTCTCACTCTGCTCTCCTCATTTCCTTCCCTTTGTTTATATAAATCTGTCTCATCTTTTAAGACTCAGTTGACTCTATACCTGGCTTATTAGGAGGCAGTTCTCTGAAGGTCTCTTGTGTTTCTGCTTGCCTTGTGAGCAGAGTTATTGATTGCCTTTTTTTCCTGGACTGTATTGTCAAAGATTCTTTTTTTTTTTGCGGTACGCGGCCTCTCACTGTTGTGGCCTCTCCCATTGAGGAGCACAGGCTCCGGATGCACAGGCTCAGCGGCCATGGCTCACGGGCCCAGCCGCTCCACGGCATGTGGGATCTTCCCGGACCGGGGCACGAACCCGTGTCCCCTGCATCGGCAGGCGGACTCTCAACCACTGCGCCACCAGGGAAGCCCTCAAAGATTCTTTATAATGAACAGTTTTGGAATATACAAATAGCAGAGAAAGGTTTACTTACAGCCTTGGAAGACAAAGATACTATCTCCCACTGAAGCAAAAGGGCTGGTTTGCTTACTGCCCATTATAAAAGATTTGCATTCCCCAAACTTAAGGTTCCCCTTCTGTACTGTGCTTCTGTACGCCTATAAATATTGGGCACTGAAGAACCAATGTAAATGCTGATTGCTGTAATGAACTGTCCATTGTCTCTGACCCAGAAGTTTCATATCCTCTACCAGTGCCCATTAAACTCTGGCTGGACACCTCATTAGCTTGCAAGTAGGGTAAAACCTCAGATCCTTTATAGTTTTTAACATTTCTGTTAAACTTTTTTAGTCACTACAATTCTTAAAGATCAATGACCTTTTCCTCCTTTGAATACAAAACATCTATGTTTTTGACAATTATATTATGTAGCAGTTAGTGTGCAGGCTCTGGAAGCAGATTACCTTATTTAGAAAACAGGCTCCATTGCTTATACTCTGAGAGGCCTTGGGGAAATTTCTTAAATTCTTCATACCTCAGTTTCATTATCTATAAAATGGTAATGACAATAGTACCTATTGCCTGGGTTTACAGTGAGGAGAAACACATTCATATGATTACCACCGCTGAGTGACTGGCAAGTAATTTTGCTGTTTGTTTTGTGTGTATAAACCTTGTTTTGTCCAATGAACTCTAAGTTATTAGGGGCAGAATTTTGTTTACCTTTCTCTCTTTCTCTCTCTCTCTCCCTCTCATGCACATGCACATGTGTGTTTAACACTCTCTTTTAATTCTTATAGATCTCTGCACAGGCCAGACACTATTAAAAAAAAATTTTTTTTTTTAATACAAATGGACAAGAAGTGATTTGACAGAACTACAGGTTATATTCTGCTACTTTCTTTCTTCCCCCCTCCCTCCCTCTCTCCTTCCTTCCCTTCCTTTCTTCCTTCCTTCAATGAATTAAAGTTTATTGAACACCCAGTGTATTATTCCAACATCTGGGGATATAAGAGAATTATGATACAGACCACAGAAGCCCACATGCCCAGACCCATGAGCAGATGATTGGGATGTGGTGAGAACAGTGCTATAAAGTTATACACAGAAGGATTTTTAGTGCATAGAAGGGAGACAACTGACCTGGATGAAACCAGGAGAGGTTTACACATAGCTAGAACCATGGGGCCAGTAGTATGTGATTCTTGACTATAGAGTGACACTTACACTGTTAAGGAATAGATGATAGATGAAACTGAATAACTTGGAAGCAACCTCTTGGAGAGAGGTTGTCAGCATTGACAGTGTTTCTTCCCTGAAAGAGGGCCCAGCCCACGTTGACCAACTTGTTCTAATAATGCTTTCTCTAGGCAGATGCATATCCTAAAAGAAAAAAAAACACCAAGGTAATTCTTTTGCAAATAATTAATATTCCCACCAATTTCCACCCTAATGAAAGAAAAAGTTTGGAGATGTATTCACAAACATTTTAGCTGAGTCAAATACTTTTGTTTGGTTCCTTTTCAGACAAGAACCAGGCAGCAAGCTACTTGTGGCATAATTACTAGATCATATTAAAACAAGGTGATTTAATTGCAATTAGTGTTAGAATAATTTATTTATAAAATGCCAGTATATATATTTATTTCCTATAGTCCATTACTTTCAACTTGCTACTATGTGTACTCCATTAGATTATCAAGTACAAGGTCATTAACCTACAAGTCTGCTTGCCATGATGTTTTTAGATTGCATTCTGTTTTCTCTTTGGTTGAGATTAAATTGTTAACCCTCCTAGGTTATTTATCTTTAGCTATTTAATTACTCTATGATCATCTAAAGGCTCTGATTATTGCTAATTAAACAGGTGCGACCTTCTCAGAAAACAGTTGGCTTTCCTGGAACACCTGGTAGGGATCCAAAATCTAGTCAGCTCTCTTCAGCTTCCATTGTTCCTCATAATTTACTCCCGTCGTTAGTGATTCTAAAATTGTAATAGATGTCTGCATGTTCTAGATTATTAAAGTTTTGGTGGGCTTAATGAAGATCATGTGACACATGGAAAAGTGTACACATTTAGGCTCTTTTTTTTTTTTCTGAGTCCAAGCTAGGACTTACCTTTGTTTGGTCAGGGGTGATCAGCTGAGCAGCCAGATAGTGAATCTGGAGTTGTGGAGGGAGGGTTCCCAGGCAAATAGTTTCACACAGAGAAACAAACAAACAAACAAACAAACTTATTTCACCAGCACAGAATGCTTGCACTCCTAGTCAAAACGAGTCTTCTACGTTCTTTCTGAGTATATTTGTTTGACAGGGAGTAGATAGTTCAATCCAAACCCACTCACGCTATTGGCAGATTGACTGCTTGTTGGTAGGAGCAGGGGGAGAAATCCAATTTATTAAGTCCCTCCTGCCGAAGTAGCAGGGAATGTGGAGATAGAGATTTTTCAGATCCATGGCCCCAGGCAAATTTTCTAACTCTCTAAGAGAAGTACTACTGCAAACACCATCTGGTATAGAGGGAGAAACTGATACCTAGAGATACGGTTACTTGCCCAATATATCTGGCATGGAATTCAAACCTAGGTTTCCAAGATTCCGAGGCTCAATATATAATAACATACCACATTCTATTTTTCCTTTAGCATTACCGTGTATAGAACAATCAATATTTCAGGAACTAGTTAAAACTGTTTAAGAATTAACCACATTTTGGATTTTTTTTTTTCTTTCTATTCCACATTCTTGCTGCCCTCTGCTAAGCATGAGATTTCCGGAGAAGTAGGGAAGAAAAATGTAAGGTGGTCTATTTTGCATACTGCTGGGGTGTCACTGAGGTCACCCCTTCAGGACAAGGATATTCACTATCCCAGCTTCAGGGAATGTTGCTGCTGATGTACCTCAGCCGAGTTTCTCCCCAGAAAATGCTCTTGGCAAAAGGAAGCTGCTTCACCCAGGTTTAAACCCCCTTTCTACAGCACCCCTGATCTAAAAGCAGATTGATGTAGAGAAATAAAGGACTGGCCCTTGCCTCAGTTAAGGATATCTCTAGCTATTCTAAATACAGAGCTTCCTGTGTAATTAGCTGAGGCTTCTATTGCAACCGAATCACAATTCAACTTCTTCCTTTGTCTCTGCATGCATGCCTCACTCCCATATATGTGTTCTTGTTAAAATGCAGTCCCAAATAAAACATCAGCATGCCAGTCTACATCTCAAACCCTATTTTCTTTTCTTTTTTTTTTTTTTCAATCCGCAAGCATTTATTTACAATTCTGAAAACTTCCACATAATTACAAATGGGACAATAGTAGTAAATTACTATTTGGATAAAGAAAAGATACAAGTTAGCACAACATAGTTTACAAACTTACAATTAGGCACATTCAATTCGGTGCTAAGTTATAAAATATTCTTTTGCAATTTATGAAAAATATCCAATAGGCATGTAATGGCCAAAATGTACAAATGATACAAATATCTATAGACATGACAATGTACAAATTGTGACATAAATCTATCAGAAACTAGAAAATCTATGTTGGTCCTATAGTTCCAGCTTGCTAAAAGATACAGGCTTTGGGTGGGAACACAAAAAAATCCAGACCTGGCCATAACAGGGTTTCCAGAAAGTATGGGAACTGGCAAAGAGTAGGCCTCTGGATGGGAGTGGGTCCAACATGAGATGAAACAATGCCTTAATGGGTATGTAGTATGCTGGGATAGGAAATATAGGAGCAAGGGATATTTGGAGAATCAGACAGCTAAGTATTTGACACTAACAAAATCTACCAGTATCCCATAGGGCCTCAGGTACCATGCAAGGGTTTGAGGGATTCCAGTTCGAACCCTATTTTCTGACTTCGATACTTGAAGTAAAAGGAGTCAGAAGTGGTCCTAGGGAACATTCTAAAATGGCGTTTTGGGGGACTTCCCTGGTGGTCCAGTGGTTAAGACTTCACCTTCCAATGAAGGGGGTGCGGGTTTGATCCCTGGTCAGGGAGCTAGGATCCCACATACCTCAGGGCCAAAAAACCAAAACATAAAACAGAAGCAACGTTGTAACAAATTCAATAAAGACTTTAAAAATGGTCCACATAAAAAAAAAATCTTAAAATAAATAAAATGGTGTTTTGGAACAGGTATACCACCAGCAGGTAGTGAGAACTCCATCACTGATGGAAGCTGGAATGTTGATAGTCTCTTTGCTGCCTTTGCAGTGCATGTATTTAACATTCACCAGTGGTGAAATGGGATGGGGTAATTGTGACAGGGAATGCACTGGCAGGTTAAACCTTTGGTGTTTGAGAAATACAAAGTAGTTACTATAGGAACAATGAGACAGGATGGTTGTGGCTAGGGCTGATCAATGTGTTGTAGAAAGACAGTGAAATGAAATGCCATGGGCAGTTAATCACCGGTTTGAAGATAAGGATGATTGGTCTTTCAATTAGAGGACAGAAAAAAACTAAGGATCAAGTCTGCTACTCAATTATAAGGGAGGCAGAAGGTTCCAGAGAAGGTTGAATTCTCAAAAATATTAAGTCTGCTACGCTGGGGCAAAGACCTGACTACAAAAGATTGGTGAGACTCTGAGTCTTAGGCTTGGGTTATCTGGATACGTAAACTCATAAACCTGGATCCACACAAGTACCTAAACTACAGAAGTAGAACACCTTTCTCTGGTAAAAGCCAGTGCACCCCATCATTTAAAGGCAAAGATGAGTCCTCTGCCTCATAAGACAATATAAATACCCTCTGAGAATTGAACTTCACCACCCTTAATGGCCACAGGACCAATGTGTAGTGTTAATCACAACACACCCTAGTCAGGGAAGTCTGAGCTAAAAGTAGGAAGAGTACTTTATCCCATTGAGCTGCAGGAGTTGCACAACCAAGTCAGCTCAAACTGGCAGTAGCCAGGAAATTATATGAGGGACTAGAACCTGAGGATTCTTCATCTAGGGACAGAAACACAGAGTTGGACAGGAATGTTTTACTGAACAATGAGCACCATCCCAGATACAGGATTTAACACCCTAACAAGGACTCTGGGAGACAGTGCTCATGTGCTGCTAGGATGGCTCTTGAAAGTTTTAAGAATGTAATAGCTCATAATAATGGAAGTAGAAATGTCAGGGCTGCTGAGGTAGATGTTGGAAAAGAAGATTAAAAGGTTCAGAGATGTGGAAATACTAGAGTGTATATACTGTGAAAGGCCACCATAAAAAAAAGCAACTGGCTTTGTTCTGTCAGAGGGCTAGAGGATGTTGTGTTCCAAAGAGATAAGGAATGTGCAGGTGAAAGGAGCCCTGGCATCACTGAAAAGTTCATACCAGCTGTCATCTGTTGGTTGAAGCTACGATAGGAGACACTATTATAGAACTGACCTGCCTAATAGCAATGGAATTATAGTATATCAAAATCACAAGGATCAGGTTGATGCAGTGCTGAAACATTAGAAAGGTAGATACAATGATCATAATGAGTTATAAGGTCTGAATGACAGCCAGTGCAGCCTAACTCATAGAGAGGTATGGAAGAAGTTAATAAAACACAGTATTTGGGGGGTGAGAGGATTAGGCAGGATAAAAGAGTAATGCCCAACCTATACAATCAAGAGAGATCAAAGACAATCAAGGGGCTAAGGGAAGACACCCTAATAATAAAACCTCAATTATTTGCCCGCTTTATGAAACTGAGTCATTTTCAGATATATTACACATTAGTGAAGAGGTTGAGTCCTCAGGAAGAAGGATCATGTAACATCACAAATATATACAGTAATGGGAGTCCCTTGTTCTCAAAGAGACTTAAGATCATAAATTTGGAAAACTTTTCATATGGAAATGGGAATTCCAAGGCTTTTTGAGGAGTGTTAGATGCAGGATCTGCTTTGACATTAAAGGCCAAGGATCAAAAACGTCATTATGGTACCCCTGGTAGAGTAGGGTATGACCCATTCCCACTGACCATTCCCCAATCCTCAAATGTATGGATGGAATGAACAATGTGGTTGTTGACAGGACCTTCTATTGGTTTATTAGCCTGTGGCGTAAGGCCAAGTAGACCAAGATTTTAAATTAAAAATAATATTGTGTTCCAAGTTGGGCCAGGACTAGGGTGAAGCAAATAAAGCACTTAGGGAACAAAATTTAAGAAAACACTCACTTTCAAGGTTGTGCACCCTAGCCCTGACCATGATCCTGAGTAGCAAAGATTAGTGGCATAATTAAAGAACTAAAGAATGCAGGGGAGATGGTCCCAGTGTTATCCATATTTAATGACCCCATCAAAAATCAGGGGGATAAGAAAAGATGGCAGTGAATTATTCCAACTCCACAAAGTAATAGGTCCAATTGCAGATGCTATGCCAGAATAGGTACCTTTGCTGAAGCAGGTTGACAAAGTCTCAGATACATAGTATGAGGTCATTGATCTGGAAAATGCACTCTTCCCCATCCCTGCCAAGAAGCAGTGTCAGAAACATTTTGCATTCATGCAGGGTAAATAACAGTATACATTTACCTTTATCCCTTAGGGCTACATTCATTCTCTTGTCCTTTGGTATAAACGATCTTCACTGTCTGGATATTCTACAGAACATCATGTTGTTCTACTATATTAAGAACATTATGTTAACCATATCAGATGAACAAGAGGTAGCAAAAATGTTGGAAACTTTGGTAGACACATGCACTCCAAACTAGGTAAGGTCTATAAGAGTTTACGGACCATGACACAAAATTAGAGTTTTTAGGGGTTTAGTGTTCTGGACATGACAGGATATCTGCTCCAAAATAAAGTACAAAAAATTGCTTCTTGCACCTCCCACCACTAAGAAAGACTCACAACCTGATAATACTCTTCAGGTACTGCAGGAAGCATATTTCACACTTAAAATTATTTCAATGCATTTACCAAGTGACATAAAACTACAGTGGGTCCTAGAGTGTACAAAGGCTCTGAATAAAATTCAGGATGTGGTGTAAGTTCTACCACATGACCTATCCTATCTTTTGGTATTACATTTATCTGCAATAGGAAAAGATGCCGTGTGGATTTTATAGTCAGATTCAGTAAAAGAACCAGAATGTAGATCCCCTATATTTCTTGAGTCCTCAGGCCATGACATTACATGACCATGTGGTCATAACTACTGGTCATTAGCTAATTTCCCTCCCATCCAGCAATTCACAAGCCTGGGCATCATTAGATAGAAATGGTATGTCCAAGATCAGGCAGGAGTAAGGCACAAGTAAGCAGATAAATTAGGTTTCCCAGACACCCACGTTATCTACCACTTTTGCTGTAGTATCTCACTCTCTGCTAATACCTATGGTGACCAGCCAACAAATAAAGTACTGAGCTTTATCCACAGTGAGTTAGCTCAGTATATTGAGGCATACTGAAATGCTTCGTAAATACATTACAGATTAACAGCAGTGAACTTGAAAGACAGAAGTGAGGGGGAATTATTCCTGCGGGCAAAGTTTCAAGAGGTATACCTTAGAATCCAGTTTTTTAAATTAAGACTTCATATTTTTTGGAGCAGTTTTAGGTTCCAGCAAAATCGAGAGGAAGGCACAGAGATTTTCCATATAGCCCTGCCCCCATATGCACAGCCTCCCTATCACAACATCCCCACCAGAGTAGTGTGTTTCTTAAAGTTGATGAACCCGCAGTGACACATTATAATCACCTGAAGTCTATAGTTTACATTATGGTTTACTCTTAGTGTTATACATTCTAAGAGTTTGTTCAAATGTATAATGACATTTATCCATTATTATGGTATCATATAGAGTATTTTCACTGCCCTAAAAATCCTCTGTGTTCTACCTATTTATCACTCCCCATGCCCCCAACACCTAGCAACCACTGATCATTTCACTTTATCATTTGTGCATAGTTTTGCCTTGTCCAAAATGTCATTTAGTTGGAATTATGTAGTATGTAGCCATTTCGGATTGGCTCCTTTCACTTAGTAATAATGCATTTAAAGGTTCATCCATGTCTTTTCATGGCTTGATAGTTCATTTCTTTTTATCATGAATAACATTTCATTGTCTGGATGTACCAGTTTATCCATTCACCTACTAAAGAACATCTTGGCTGTTTGCAAGTTTTGGAAATTATGAATAAAGTTACTATAAACATCCATGTGCAGGTTTTTGTGTGCACATATGTTTTTAACTCCTGTGGGTAAATTCCAAAGACCACAATTGCTAAATCATTTGGTAAGAGTAGATTTTGTTCTGTGAGAAACTACCAAACTGTCTCTCAAAGTGGCTGCACCATTTTGAATTTCCACCAGCAATAAGGGAGTTTCCTGTTACTCCACATCTTTGCCAGCATTTGGTGTTAGCATTCCAGATTTTGGCTGTTGTAATAGGTGTGTAGTGTCATAATACACCTTTGCTGAAAAGATGTGGCCTGAGATGTGGTTGTATGAACTCATGGACCAAATGGTTGGTCAGGGGCCTAGAAGGAGAAAGAGTGGAGAATTAGAGAGAAAGAAGTCTGGGGAAGAGGTCTGTGGATAGACCTTGTAAGATGGAAAAGAAATGTGCATCTGTTGCAATGCACCCATCATAGAAAACTCACTAAACAATCAAGTGGACAAAATAACTCAGCTGGTTGATCACACTATTGTGGGCATAAAGGCTACATGAGTTGAGTGGTTATAATGACAGAAATGAAGACTACACAGGCCCAACTGCATGGGCTTGTACTCACCAAATCCCATCTAGCTATTGCCACTGCAACAGATGTCCAACTTGCAACAGAAACAAATGCCTAGCTCCAATATCATACCATCCCTCAAGGATATAAGTCATTCAGTTGGTGGCAATTTGAATACAACATTGAGTTCCTTCCATCCTGGAGAGTGCATCAGTTCATTGTGATGAATTGAATACACAGTCTGGGTATGGTTTGTCGCTCCTTGCCTACAGAACCTTAGCAAGCACAGCTATCCAAAAGTCGTACAGAGCAATGACCATTATATGGTGTGATGTCTCCTAAATGCTGAACATAAAAATCTAGGAATCAAGGGGGATGTAAGAGTGGCCCCGTGATACATGAGTCCCAGTGACCCACTTGGGGAATTTGCACTTCCCATCTCTGTAACTCTATGTCTGTAGATCTAGATGTCCCTAATAATCCCACTAACCTTACATTGTTGCTGTGAGCACACAAATGACTGAGATAATTTCTAAAAAGTGATTTTCACGGTGTTCAAAATATAGTGAACACTTCATGCAATGTTATTTATCATTTACACATTTGACTAAGCAGAAATAAAATTTCTATTTGTCACGGTCTTAGGTTAAGCAGAGATAAAATCTTTTTCACAGCTAAATGCAAATTATCATTTAAAAGGCAAAACTTCATTACTTAAATTTGTATTTAAGAAAAAACATTTATATTTAAGTACTTAAATTTATTTGAATAAAATTCACACTAAGATGAAGATGACTAAACGCTGTATTTGATGACATCCTCATACTTTGTTAATGATCCAATGTAAAAGAAGAAAACTAGTATATGGGCTGAATTGTGCCCCCCTAAAAAGTTATGTTGAAGTCCTAACTCCCAGTACCTCACAATGTGACTTTATTTGGAGATGGGGTGTTTATAGTGGTTATTAGATTAAAGTGAGGTCATCAGGATGGCCCCTAATTCAAAATGATTTTTGTCCTTACAAGAAGAGAAAATTTGGGCACAGACATACACAGAGGGAAGATGATGTGAAGGCACAGGGAAAAGACACTGTCTACATGCCAAGGAAAGAAGCCTGGAACAGGTCCTTCCTTCCCTCATGGCCTCAGAAAGAACCATCTTGATCATGGACTTTTAACCTCCAGAACCCTGAGGCAAATTTCTGTCTTTTAAGTCACCCAGTCTGGGATACTTTGTTATAGCAGCCCTAGCCAACTTAGACAATTAGGGAGGCATTTCATCTATTGGGCTTGCTCTTTCCTGCTTTTCTGATAAGAACCATTTTTCATTTTGCCTTGTGAAGAGAACTAGGGTCATTGGATTCCTATTAGCTGTACTTTAAGGAATTAAAGTCAGGACTCATAAGGATCACACTTTTGGAGGCACAAAAAAGATCTCTCCTGGATGGTCAGAATTAAGTATTGGACCAAGCAGGAAAATAAGGAAGAAAAAATGTTTCCTCAGCAGAGAAAGACACTATCTTTCATCAAGTGACAGATCCATTGATCTTTTTTGTTGTTGTTGTTGTTTTTGCGGTACGCGAGCCTCTCACTGCTGTGGCCTCTCCCGTTGCGGAGCGCAGGCTCCGGACGCACAGGCTCAGCGGCCATGGCTCACGGGGTTTATCTGCCCCATGTGTCGAACTAGTCTGGTCACTTCACTTATAATTTAGACAAATGAAGCAGGTGTCATTATAACTATTTTAAAAATGAGAAAATAAAAGTTCAGAGATATTTGAAAGTTTCCAATAGCCTGTAGGTAGTAAATGGTAGAGACCACTGGATTCCAAGTCGTGGTTTCCCTCCTGTCTGCTCTCAGTGTAAACTAGATGCTTCTGCTCCCGTTATAACAGCAGGAGGGCTTCAAGCTCCTACACTACCCAAACTTATCTCATTTATTTAGGCAAATAAGCAAATAAATTACTTGTTGCATTGGGAGGAAGCCATTTTTCTGCAAGTTTTTGCTTTTTTCTCAAGCAAGGGGAAAAGAAAGTATCAATATTTTATATTTCTGCACAGGATCTTTTCCTTCTCATCATCAATAAGCAGACATAGTTTTTCTCATACATGCGAGTAATCCAGTTTTGTGTTTTGCTTTTTCCCATTAATATTGCATTATCAGTGTTTATTCTTTCTTTCGCCTGCTCATCCCTTTTGAGAACTTACTATAGGCCAGCTCTCTGCTAGTTCTTCGAGATGTAGAGGAAGATTAAACATACTCTTTGCCCTTGCAAATCTCACATTCTATATATAGGGTAAAGAGATATGGAGACCAAAAATGACAATATGGGGAGACAAATGTTACAAGTGATACCTCTGCCAGCTTAAGTCAGGGAGAATTAGGATACAATGAAGGAATGTCTCCTTCGCAAAAGTGGGAAGGAGTATGGGACAGCAATTCTAAGTGGCTGGAATATATGTGGGGGAGGGATGCCAGGTGGCACAATTCGAGAGGAAAACAAGGATTAGATCATTAAGTTGAACATCAAAGAATTTGAATTTAAACAGTAAGCAAGAATTCTTGCTTAATATCTCCATAATGGGCAGTCAGTGAAAGTAGCCATCTTTCCACATTGCCCTGTTCTGACATGGGGAGGAAAGTCATACCACCACAGAGGGCAATAGAATGATTTACCACATGTGGAGGAATTTGATGATCTGTTTTCAGAACAATTCTGGATTAATGTTTGACCACAAGCCAGCATATTTTAAATTAAAATAATTAGAGGAAATCTAGGATAATTTACTACCTCTTAATGTTTTCTAGGGAGAGCGAATTGGATTATTCTTTTCTTGTCTTTCTGTCCAGCAGATTCTGTTCCATTCAAGTAATTTGAATCTGCATTTATTTGGCTCTAAAGTCTGAGTGCTTCATAATATCGCTGCAATTCTGACATGGTTTCTAGGTCTAATATTATATGGTTCTGTAGGGTTATTCTTTCCTGGCCTCTCCATTCACAAAGTATGCATTTTCATCACCACAGTGCTTGACAAATGACCTCCCTGGGGCTTGTCTACAATTTTGGCTGGACATCAGAATCACCTGGCAGTACTTAAAAGCCCTGACACTCAAGCCAAAACCCATGACAAATTAAATCAGAATATCTGATATCTGGAGCTGTGATCAAGATGTGTGTGTGTGTGTGTGTGTGTGTGTGTGTGTGTAATTTTTCAGGTTATTCTAATGGATAGTTAAGGTTAAGAATGACTTCTGTGTGGTCATCAGCATGAATCATTTATATTGCTTTAAATTTACATGCTAGATATTCACTGTGTAACTGCTAGCAGAGTGTTAAGCAATGATTGGAACAACAAAAGGGATAATACAGGGTCTTTGTTCTCTAGGAGGTGACATTTTAGATTGAGGCCCAAGTCATGCATATGTGAAATGGTTAATCAAAAATCAAGAGATCATAGAAATAAGTTGGCATACATATATGTCCGTATATATGTGCTCTTTTCTATGGCAAGTGGTGACCATACGTTTAAGTTTGTCCAGAGACAATAATGGTTTATCCTTGTTTCCTTGGAGTAATTATTAATAACACCTCATGCACTGTCAAGCTTCCTAGTTTAGCTAATGAATTATATGATTACCCTAAATGTTAAATAATGAAGCTTTGGGAAATCATGGGATGGACCCATGGAAGAGGCAAACGTGATGGACAGATGTAGAGGAATTGGCCAGGAGAGAAAGAGAAAAAGATAGAGGGACTCACATGAGCAAGAAAATACTCAGATTAGAATTGCTTTTTATATTCACAGCAATAAAAATTCATTTTGCACAAATGCAATGGCAGCTTTGGCCTCTGCTTTGATTTTTTTTCCTCTTCCTGCAATAACTGTCTTGTGATGAGACTGTCACTTCCCTCAGTGCCCACAGCCTACTCTGAATTTGTTTTGGTTTGCTCAGCATTGATTGGCCCACCAAGGCTTTTAGAGGATTTTTCTGTAATATGATTGTCAACCCCCAAATAATGTGATTTGTTGAGGGATTTTTCAGCTCTTACCACTGACGATAAAATGGCCACATTTGTAATATGGTGACATCAAGCAGTATTGTGGATAAAGTTGGTAGAGAGGAACAAAGTATCTACACATAACAATTTTTTCAGGGTCAGTACCTCTCCCTTACAGAGTCAAAGCCACCACAGGAAGTTAATACAACTTATAATTATTAAATACCAATAGAGTGCTCAGCTGTGTGCTCAATCCTAAGCACCCAGCATGGACCCCTAATTCCCGTTGAACTTCGTGGTCTATCAGCCTCATAATCTGCACAGAGCCCTACATGGAGTTGTTAAATAAATTATGAAACTAAGATAAGTATTTCCTACTCCGTACCGTAGCATACTCTCTTCACTGGCCCCAGGATCAGCACTCCATCTGATACGAAGCAGCTAAGAGATGCTACACCCATAGCGCTGGAGCTATATTCTATTTATAAACAGAAATCCATTCCTCCGCGACTTTTGCAGCCCGTGAAAATGTGGAGCTCTGTGTTCAAGGACTAGCTGTATGTTAACATGTCCAAGGAAGCTTACTGAAATCATTGAGTTCAATCTGAAATTTCCCTAGGAGTTTGAGAAGCTAGCTGGCTGAAAGACTCTGTAACTAGGTAAAATAGAAAAATACTGGTTGTCTTACTTGTCACAGAACCTCTTACTTGTCACAGAACCTCTTCCTCAGGAAACGATTGTCCCTGGGGTGGGCTAGGTGGGTGTCTTAGAAGATAATTTAGCTGAATTCCTCCAAGCCAGTGAGTAATTTATCACAAACATGTGTGTGCTCCAGTGTTATATTTAGATGGCAGAGTCAGCTCAATCTTTTAGCTTCTTTTTGAATTATTTTTCCTTCCTTCCTTCCTCCCTTCCTTTCTTTCTTTCTCTTTTTCCTTGTAAGCCTCTCGTCATCTCTCTAACTTTACTTTTGTTTGCATTTTTAACCAAACTATCAGCTGAACATATAATTGGTGGGCAAGCGATTATTGTGCATTGACGGTATAGATTCACTTGAAACCCAAGGCAGAGAAAAGCAGAAATAATATTAGGCAGAGCATGAAGTCGTTTACTTCTTGGATATTCTTCCCTACAACTGACTTTTTTTAAACCTTTTTGGTGTGGAGTGGGGCTTAATGGCCAGGCTTACACTCTACCTAACAATCACATCAATAGCAATTTCTTTTCTGTTAACACCTATTGAAATGAATAGCAGTATGGGATAGAGGGTGCGAAGAACCCCAGTCGATTAGAAATTACAGGAGCAATAAAGCAGTAAAAGCATAATTTATTCATATGCGTTGTGCCTTCTGTATTTTGGGCAGCTACCTAAACTGGGGGATACAAGGATGTGTGACACAGCATCCTGTGTACTCCAGGAGCTCACAGACCTCTGGTTTGTGTTCACCTCACAGACCAGAGGTGAACACAAACACACCATTACAAAAGACATAAGTGGGAATGTGACCTCACCTAAGGAAATTAGAGAAGATTTCTAGGAAGAGGAGACCTTGGAGCTCAGATTGGAAGGAAGTATGATAAAGACTGAGAGGCACCAAGGGGTGAGTAAGAGAAAGTGTTCTTGGTAGAAGTGTAAAACACAGAGATGAAGGAGATTATAACACAATGGGAAGCTTTAAATAGCTCAGTGTGGCAGGAGCATAGAGTTTAAGAGGGACAAGGGAGAGACATAGCTAGGGATGTCTGCAAGGCCAGATGATACAGACCACAAGAGGGGCCTCTCTACGCTTACTTATGGAGAGCCACAACACCTTCAGAGGCTCATGGCAGTCAATACGGACTTTCCCACAGAGAGAATTATCAGCATATATATTATAAACAGCAATATCCATTGTCCACTTTTCTCAGCCAGCAAGTATGCAGAAAAGGAGGTGAGGGTTGCAAAGGTCAAGGCTGGAGCAAGGGTGTCTTTTAGCCAAAGCTGTGCAGTTTCAGAGCATGTAAATAAACAAAAACTAAGCAGAGAGTGGATCAAGTCTGGCAAGAGAGGAGAGTCTGTATGAGTCATCAAAGTCAGATGGAAGTTAGAAGTACATATCATAAAATGAAATTCCTAAGCAGGGAATCATATAGAAAGAAGTAGTAGACAGAATCAATAGTTTAGAGGACACATCTGGGCAATTCCTGACTCATGGGTTAATGCCTGTGGTTGATAGCCATGTGCCTTCTGCTTTGGAATGCTTGCTAATGTCAAAAGTTCAAGAGTGGAGGTGACAATTGAACCCCTTGATATTACTTAGTTACATTCTAGGCCAGATTCTTCAATACTGTTTCACTTTGGACCCAGCCTGCTTTATGACTTGCAGAATTCCAGGAGCTCCAGGATTGCAGCATATCACATATCAGCTGCAGAGGCTGGCAGGAGAGGCCATGTGGTCTATGCCTTGAGCTACCAGGGGGACAGAATTATATTCTTTAAAGGTTCTGGAAGCTGTAGACCCAGTGCACAATATTGTCCTTGTGGAGAGAAGAGGTGTTTAGGCACTCAAGCACCTTCCTAGGTAGCAAAGAACGAAATGAAAGACCTGTTGTGGCAGAATTTGTTCAAGGGCCTGTGAGGCCCCTGCTGGGAATTTCAAGATACAAATGAATGAAACTTGGAGAGGAACTGACATTTTTGTCTATGTCAATGAGTGGGGACTAGAGCCAATGAAATCCTACTGATTGCTGTGTTTATCTTATTTTTAACCCCATCCTGGTATGATCTGGAGAAACACAGTTTGGATCAAAACTACTGAATCCCTAAAATAATCACAGACATTAAAAAAAAAGAAAGAATCTCATACAAGATCTTCAGATAGAATTTAAATTAGAAAAATGGTTCTGTTTCTCTATATCTATTTTGAAAGGATAAACTTGCTTCTGCAAGTCACATTTTTCTAAGGCCCATATGTAAACATATTCATTCATAAAAACACAAAAAGTGAGTTATATATGAAAAGTTTTCTTAGGTGTGGGATATGGTTTTGGTGTTAGTACCCCACTGACCCCTTGGCTTGGGGATCCCTTAATTTGTGAAAGAATCAAATGTTCCTCCCTAAATATCTAGTACCTCAAGCTGTGGTAAACTGTTCATTCAAAATCACAAATAATATCAAAGCCATCTTCAAATTCTAGAAAGACAAATATATTCTTAATGATTGAGCAGTATCTGCTATGACACAATCAGGCTTAAAAATGCTTCTCCTTTTTTTCTTCTTCCTCAAATTCCTCCTATATCATACATTTGATGGTGCCCCCAGAACTACTGTCTCTCGAAGGTTTCTTTATGGCTCCCTCTTGAATGTCAAGAGATCTCTATCGTGTATTGCCTTTTATGATTCATTCAGAAGTGATTTAAATTTCTGATAAGTCTGTCTGTGTCTAGAGACATGAAAGTGGGTAATACTATGAAATTATGAAGTTTGTTTATTCCTTTATTAAGAAAGTACTATTGAGGGCTAAGTAGGGCCCACGTACTATGGTAGATACAAGGGATACGTAGGAGAATAAGCATGGTTTACATTCTTAATATCCTAAAATATAGGAGGATAAAGAGAGTTGTTACAATGGTGGTGGGGCATTGACCAAACTGTTATAATGTAGATTTAGTGACTTGATGGATTATAAATACAGCCAATTGTTTAGTGAACATAGTAATGCACTAAGTAGGGGAAATATCACAGTTGAGTGTAAAGAAAACCGTTTGGGATACTGGATTTTTCCTATGCTTGGAGAATCTCATAGTATGTTAGGATTCAAAGGCATATAAAATGTTATCCAGCTTTACTCTATCTTGTAATTTGTTCTAGGACACATTTAACAGTATTTTAAAATTTTTTTAGCTGTTATAGTTTCTGCTTGGGGAAGATTTCCATTTTTTTTTGTTTCTTTAGATTAAGATTTTTATCTGAGAAAGAGCCCTATGATATTATTTAAATAGATTCAGGCATGCCTGACAAATCTACTTTCTGTCTAAGCGTTGTAGATGAAAATTTGATCTGAAACAGAATGTCCGCATAGAATCAAAAATATCTTCCCACAAATCGTTTATTTTAAATAAACTGCAGGAGAATAAGACCTTTCAAATGGGAAAAAAAGTTGTGAAAACCGTCTGAACCAATGTAATATCACCAAAAATCGTATCAGATACCTCCTGATATGGTGCACTGAAAAGGACAATCATTACCAACATGTTTTTTTTTGTCAAAAATGCATAATAGGGATCTATTTATGAGAGGAACATCAAACTCAAGTTAACAGATATTCTACAAAATAACTACACTATTCTCCTCAAATAAAAGTCAAGTTTGGGACTTCCCTGGTGGCACAGTGGTTAAGAATCCGCCTGCCAATACAGGGGACACGGGTTTGAGCCCAGTCCAGAAAGATCCCACATGCCACGGAGCAACTAAGCCCACGTGTGCCACACTACTGAGCCTGCACTCCAGAGCCCACGAGCCACAACTACTGAGCCTGCGTGCCACAACTACTGAAGCCCCCACGCCTAGAGGCCATGCTCCGCAACCAAGAGTAGCCCCTGCTGCCGCAACTAGAGAAGGCCCACACGCAGCAACAAAGACCCAACACAGCCAAAAAAAAAAAAAAAAAGTCAAGTTTATGAAAGACAAGAGTAGAGTGAAGAATTTTGCAGAATGATGGAGACTGAAGAGCCATGTCAACTAAATGCTATTTGTGATCATGGCTTATATGCTGGACCAGGAAACAAGCATATAGACAAAGTTATAAAGAAAATCATTGTAAAAGTTGAAGATATTTGAATATGGACTGAATTTGCATAATATAATATTATATAATAATACATTTCATTATTGTGCTAATTGTGCTTTGGTTATGTGATAGAATGTCCCTCTTTTAAGAAATATTGATATATTCTGATGCATTTAAAGGTAAAAGGAAATATCTCCGAATTCCTGTAAAGTACTTCAGAAAAAAATTGTGCCTGTATGTGTATATGTGAGAGAGGGAAAGAGAAATTGAGAAAGACTGACAGACATTGCTCTCCTCTGATTTCTATGCCTTTGTTACGTTTATGATCCAAAAATAAGACTTGATAGTATGAAGAAACCCATATTTTGATGAGGATATGAAATTATAACTAAGCCACCGAGGGTCACGCCACTAGCAAGTATCAAAGTCAGGCTACAAATCCAGGTTATGTTATTCCCAAATCCACTCTCTTAATCACTAAACTATTTGATATTAAGATGTAGACCTTGATATTTTAACCTTAAAGACAGCTCCTAGCTTCTTTGGCCTGACAACGATGCCACATGGCAAACAGGGAAAAAGCACCAGTCTTTTGCATTGATTTTGGATATGAAATGATCCCACTGCCCTGCTCTTCCATGTTGGTAGTATCAAGGGCTTTGAACCTCACAAGATGTTGGCCATAGACTCACACCATTTCACCATACACAGAGATGACTGGCCGTCCTGAATGCCCAAGGCCTCAGGTCCCTCAGAGTTGTAAGAACTGGGATGTAACTTGATGCATCTCCCCTCCCAGGTCACCTGCCATGCACCTGAGTTAACAGGGAGGACACCTGCAATGTTATGGTCAGCTTTATTCTATGTCTTTTCCTAGGGATATGGTCTTTGTGTAGGTGATTTCCTTTTCTAAACTCAAGAAATCTATTCTCATCTCTCTACCTTCTTGATCTCACTTTTCATCAACTATTTAACTGACTATGTAGATCAGCTTCCTTCTTATGGTTGTTTGTGTTTGTGTTTTGTGACTAGAAGTGTTAGCTGCTGGCAAAATAGGGTAAAGGGAAGCCAGGACACAGTAGAAGTGAGGTGAAACCCTGGTGAGGACCTCCAGAGCCTGATTGGTCCTGACTCTGGCACCGATAATCCAGGCATCCCCAGGCCTCAGACTGCACATTAGTAATAAAGCAGGAGACCATACTCCTTGTTGGCTCAGGACAGTCCTTTTTATGTCTGTTTTCCCAGAATAGTTATTCATAGTGCTCAGTTTCACTCTCAAAAACTGTCCCCATTTGACTGACAAATTATACACTCAACCAAATATTAGAGAGAAAAAATGTGTTGATATGAGGCTCAAATGGAATAATGCAACATGGGGTGGAGATTACCAGCACAGACCCTGAACCCAGATTGTTGAGGTTTGAATACAGACTTGGCCACTTACTAGCTATGTGACCATGGACAAGTAACATGGTAAGTTTGGCCTCCCCATCCAGGAACTTCATGTGTATCATGAAGTGATACACATATATAGAGCAATGTACTTTCTGAGATGGTCCTTTTAATGAACATTCCTCTTGAACCTGTAGGAGTCAGGTATTAGGTTATCTTGACACTCATTAATACATAAACTCTTGGGATTAATATAGCTAAACCAATTCCTGGAGTTGACTGAAAAAAAAAAAAAAGTACAACGTGAGAGTTGCGAGTTAAGTTTTATTTAGCGCAAAATGAGGACTATAGCCAGGGAGACAGAACTTCGGATACCTCTTTGTAACTGCTCCGAAGAGGTAGGGGGAAAGGTCAGTATATATGTGATTTTGGTGAAGGGGGGTATGTGCAATTAAACACACATTTTGCAAAAGGTTACTGCTGGTTATGAGAAGAAGATGACTCCTTCTAAGAATTGATTGTAGTGCTTTTCTAGATATGAGGAGATGCAAGAATCAGGCACATAAAATCTTCTCCTGAAAATATCTAGCTATCTGAAGACTTGTTCTGCCAGTTTTTCCCAGAGTACAGAGCACCTCATTCTTGATATCCACCCTGAATTCCTTTCAGGGTGTGTTGAAGGTCAGTAGCTGCAGTGGCTTAATCCTTGTAGAAGCAGATACAAGTGTCAATTTTTAGTTGGCATTGGAAAAGTTCATGTAACCACCATTTCTACTTTCAGGGCAGTACATATCAATACATACATAGTCTTGACGAGCTCTGGGGAAAAGGCCTACCGACGTTTTGTTTATTAAAAAGAGGATGCCGGGCTTCCCTGGTGGCGCAGTGGTTGAGAGTCCGCCTGCTGATGCAGGGGACACGGGTTCGTGCCCCTGTCCGGGAGGTTCCCACATACCGCGGAGCGGCCGGGCCCGGGAGCCATAGCCGCTGAGCCTGCGCATCCGGAGCCTGTGCTCCACAATGGGAGAGGCCACAACAGTGAGAGGCCTGCGTACCGTAAAAAAAAAAAAAAGAGGATGACAACGTTCCACTGGCAGTAGAACTTTCCTTTGAAGATTTCCCCTAATAGTATGGATGGGATTTCTCTGAATAATCTGTACTGTCTAGGCTATGTTTCTCTGTCAGAGAGCTGAGTAGGACACTAACTGTACAGACTGTGTTTATTCCCAAAACTGATTCCATTGCCCCAAGACTGACCCTGTTGATACCTCTTGTGGTCCTGAGAGATGTGGCATGTCCCCCTCTCTTGGAAACTGTGTGCAACAAACTTTTTTTTTTTTTTTTCGGTATGCGGGCCTCTCACTGTTGTGGCCCCTCCCGTTGCGGAGCACAGGCTCCGAACGCGCAGGCTCAGCGGCCATGGCTCACGGGCCTAGCTGCTCCGCGGCATGTGGGATATTCCCAGACCGGGGCACGAACCCGTGTCCCCCGCATTGGCAGGTGGACTGTCAACCACTGTGCCACCAGGGAAACCCTAGGTTACTTTCTTAATCATTCATTTCCATTTGTGTTTTCTCTTTAATTCCTTGAGTATATTATAATAGATAGGGCAAATCCTTCTTTACATGTCCCATTCATATATCTCATTCTCAATTGATTTCTAATGATTGTTTTTTCTCCTTGTTATGAGTAACATTTTTTATTTCTTCTCATGTCTAGTCATTTTTAAATTAATTTTCTTATTGAAGTGTTGTTGATTTACAATATCGTGTTAGTTTCAGGTATACAGCACTGCCCAACAATTCAATTATATATCTATAACTTCTTCAGATTCTTCTTCAGATTCTTTTCCCCTCTATGTTATTACAAAATATTGAGTATAGTTCCCTGTGCTGTACAGTCGGTCCTTGTTGGTTATCTATTTTATATATAGTAGTGTATATATGTTAATAGAACATTGGGATGTCTAGTCATTTTTGATTAGTTGTTGTGTAGCATGAGTTTTCTGAAGTTTTGTGTTTGATTTTATTTTCTATCAATGTTTACATGTTTTTGGACTTTGACCTAGAAGCCAATTAAATTACTTGTGGTATAACAATATATTCAAGATTAATTTTTAAGTTTTATTAAGATAAGTTTAGGGTAACCTGTATTTTCATGCTAGTTTGACACTTAATACGCTTCTTGGGTTTCTATTATAATGTGCTAGATATTTAACAATGACTTCTCTCTCTGGCTGATTGGAACTTGAAAGCATCCAGCCCTGTGTGCAAGCTAGGAATTGTTCAGGTTGTGGCTGTTTAATAGTTCTTTGCCCAGTATTATGGAGTTTCACATGTTTCTTAGTATTTAATCCAAAGCTCAAAGGGACTTGAATGTAGATATCTGATATTATTTGTCTAGAAAGAAATCTCTCAAGCATTCAGCTCCTCAAATTCTACTTGCCTCAACTACCCTGAATTCTAAACTCTATCTCACAATTCAACACTGCAACACTGCCATGTATCATGCTCAAACTGTGATCCACAGAATATTTCTGGCCAGGACAATTGTAGAACTGACATTGTTATTTTCCCTTCTATCAGAGATCATAGTTTTGCACTGCCTGTTGGTCAATATCTGAAAACAGTTATTTCACAGGTTTTGTTCTGCTTTTTCATCAGTAAAAGTAAGAGTGTAAGTGCAGTTCCAGCTACAGAATCAAGGTTGGAATCAGAAGGTCCCATCCCTTCTAGCTGATTTTTAATTCCTTGGTATTTTTTTCCAAAAATACTTCATGTAATTAGCAATTTTAAAATGCACTGAAAGCTTTATTAACAGCAATAATAGCAAAAGCATCAGTATCTTGCTTAATCCTCCCCCCTCTCCTATCAAGCCTACCAAAAACAATTACTTTTCTCTCTTTTATCTGTTTCTTAAAACAGATTAGCTATCAGTTCCCTGGACTTTCCTTCCAGTGTAGACACTGATTTGTTACTTTCGGTTAAGAAAATTTCTTCTCTGCATTAATAAGCAAATCTTACTCTCTATACATTAATGCTATTATATTCAAGGAAAAAACATGAAGCTAATTAATCACTTTAGCATGTATGACGGAAGCCCTCTGCATCAAAGATTTCAGAAATTCTTTCAGATAAGCAGTGGCATAGAATAATGGTTAAAGATCCAGGCTCTAGATTTAGAAAGACAGCTCCATCTCTGGCATTTGCCAACATTTTAGCCTTCTGCAAGTTGCAGAGCTCTGTAATTTTCATTTGTATAATGGCTATAGTAGGCTGTAGTAATGCTTACTTCATAGTAATTTTTCTGAGAAGTAAATGAGATAATATCAGTAAAGTGCTTAGCCTAGTATATGCTGTATCTAGTATATGGTGCACACTTAACATTTTATCACTGTTAGAGAAGTAGAAGGAGGAGATGGGGGAAAGAGGAGTAGGAAGAGGAAGAGAAAGAACAGCAAGGAAAAGAAGGGGAAGGGAAGAAGACATGAAGTACTAAAAACTATCAAGAAGTATTATATGAAGCCTTAAGTGGGATCTTGAAAACTTAATTTTTTAAAAAAAAAATATTTATTTTTGGCTGCGTTGGGTCTTCACTGCTGCCCGCGGGCTTTCTCTAGTTACAGCGAGTGGGAGCTACTCTTCGCTGCGGTGCACGGGCTTCTCATTGCCGTGGCTTCTCCCATTGCGGAGCACGGGCTCTAGGCGCACGGGCTTCAGTAGTTGTGGCTCACAGGCTGTAGATCGCAGGCTCAGTAGCTGTGGCACACAGGCCCAGCCTCTCCGTGGCATGTGGGATCTTCCCAGACCAGGGCTCAAACTTATGTCCCCTGAATTGGCAGCCAGATTCCTAACCACTGCACCACCAAGAAAATCCCCTTAATTTTTAATAAGAGAGTTACCCTCTGCCATTGCAGTGGACATTTATTCAGCCCAATGATGTTGAGCTGTATAACTTCACTTCTCCACCAGAGGAAAAATTTAATCTGTTAATTACATTAGTTAAATACCTTGAAAGGTGGTGCAAGTAACTCACTGGGGGTAGTATCAACCACACTATTCTGACATATTTGTGTGGATAGAGTTAATAACAGCTTCCTTAAAAATTTAGTCACATGTAAATATATACTGTGGCCTCTGGGACTCCAACCAAAATTAAACCACAGGAAAATGACAGTACAAAAAGTAAAGGAGATGAATGCTTTCAGTAGCTCCTTTAAAAGTAATCTTCCGGGAGTACAATCAGAAAGTTTTCCAAACCAGACTGATTATGAGGGTAGATAAATATCATTAACTTTAGTTGCACTAGTGATTTTCTTCCTCTATCTTCAGGCCCCTCTTCTTTCCTTAAGGGTGTTGTTATAGCCATAATGTATGACACAGAGTCACCTGCTCCCAGAGCTCAGATATTCTGTGGCCATGGTATGTGTACCCCACAACCCAGCTCGAAGGTAAATTACAGCCAAAGATAGTTACGCAGCTACATTATTTCTGGGGCTCCCAGAAAATTTCCAGATAATTCTTCAAACTTCTCCTGACAAAGAGTCAGATACAGAACCTCTCCTCTTCCCAAAGAAACCTTGGCCCCTGAGTATATGCTGTATTTAGTATACAATATACATACCAAGTAATAGAATCAAGGCATCATACTGGAGGACAACTATAAAATAACTATAAGCATAGCAATTGCTGGCAACTCAGAGAAGCGTTTCAGCTCTTAACACACACTAGATATTCAACATATGAATGTTGAACTGAACTAAATAATCTGTAAAAAAATATAATGACCAGGCTTATTCCACCAATACCCAACATAGTCCTGGTCAAACACCATAGCACAATTTGATGTCCTAGAAATAGTGGTTCCTTTCACAATAGCTGGGATAAAATTTACTTAGGAAAACAACCTGCTATAAATAAAAATATAAAGCCATGTAGAGATGATATTATAATTTACCTATTTCTTTGTATTTCCTTCTGAGCAAAATTGGGCTGCTGCATTACACCTGTCCAATTTAGAGTTAATTACTTACACAAAATCAGCATGATACCTTTGGGGCCATTATCATAACCAAATAATTTACTTTGGTTTTCAAATCACACACATATATGTGCATATATGTGTGCATATGTATATATGACTATGTGTATATGTGCTTATATATGTGTATATAAATATATAATATTTAAACACACATATGTATATGTATACACACTTAGGCAAAGTAAAATACAGTGTAAACAAAACACTAGACAGAAGCCCAATTTTATCTGGAACAAGTGTGTTATTAACCACATGTGTATAACTTCTACATGATATTCAGATAATAAGGCAATGCTCACTCCAGACAGTACATCTTTTTTTTTTAAATAGATCTTTATTGGAGTATAATTGCTTCACAATACTGTGATAGTTTCTGTTGTATACCAAAGTGAATCAGCCATATGCACACACATGTCCCCATATCCCCTCCCTCTTAAGCCTCCCTCCCATCCTTCCTATCCCACCCCTCTAAGTGGTCACAAAGCACCGAGCTGATCTCCCCGTGTGATGCAGCTGCTTCCCACTAGCTAGCTATTTTACATTCAGTGGTGTATATATGTCGATGCTACTCTCACTTCGCCCCAGCCTCCCCCTCCTACCCTGTGTCCTCACGTCCATTCTCTAGGTCTACATCTTTATTCTGGCCCTACAACTAGATTCATTAGTACCTTTTTTTTTTTTAGATTCCATATATATGCATTAGCATACGGTATTTGTCTTTCTCTTTCTGACTTCACTCTGTTTGACAGACTCTAGGTCCATCCACCTCACTACAAATAACTCAATTTCATTTCCTTTTATGACTAATAGTCCATTGTATATATGTGCCACATCTTTATCCATTCATCTGTCAATGGACATTTAGTTTGGTTCCATGTCCTGGCTATTGTAAATAGTGCTGCAATGAACATTGGGGTGCATGTGTCTTTTGGAATTAACGGTTTTCTCTGGGTATATGCCCAGTACTGGGATTGCTGGGTCATATGGTAGCCCTATTTTTAGATTTTAAAGGAACCTCCATACTCTTCTCCATAATGCTGTATCAATTTACATTCCCACCAACAGTGCAGGAGGGTTCCCTTTTCACCACACTCTTTCCAACATTTATCGTTTCTAGATATTTTGATAATGGCCATTCTGACTGGCGTGAGGTGATATCTCATTGTAGTTTTGATTTGCATTTCTCTAATAATTAGTAATGTTGAGTATCTTTTCATGTGCCTCTTGGCCATCTCTATGTCTTTCTTGGTAAAATGCCTATTTAGGTCTTCCGCCCATTTTTTAATTGGATTGTTTGTTTTTTTGATATTGAGCACCATGAGCTGTTTGTATATTTTGGAGATTAATCCTTTGTCTGTTGTTTCATTTGAAACTATTTTCCCCCATTCTGAGGGCTGTCGTTTTGTCTTGTTTATGGTTTTCTTTTCTGTGCAAAACCTTTTAAGTTTAATTAAGTCCCATTTGTTTATTTTTGTTTTTATTTCTGTTACTCTAGGAGGTGAGTCAAAAAAGATCTTGCTGTGGTTTATGTCAAAGAGTGTTTTTCCTATGTTCTCCTCGAAGAGTTTTATAGTGTCTGGTCTTACATTTAGGTCTTTAATCCATTTTGAGTTTATTATTGTGTATGGTGTTAGGGAGTGTTCTAATTTCATTCTTTTACATGTAGCTGTCCAGTTTTCCCAGCACCACTTATTGAAGAGGCTGTCTTTTCTCCATTTTATGTTCTTGCCTCCTTTGTCATATATTAGGTAACCATGTGTGCGTGGGTTTATCTCTGGGCATTCTATCCTGTTCCATTGATCTATATTTCTGTTTTTGTGCCAGTACCATACTGTCTTGATTACTGTAGCTTTGTGGTATAGTTTGAAGTCAGGGAGCCTCATTCCTCCAATTCTGTTTTTCTTAAGGTTGCTTTGGCTATTTGGGGTCTTTTGTGTTTCCATAAGGATTGTAATTTTTTTTGTTCTAATTCTGTGAAGAATGCCACTGGTAGTTTGATAAGGATTGCATTGAATCTGTAGATTGCTTTGGGTAGTATAGTCATTTTCACAATATTGGTTCTTCCAATCCAGGAACATGGTATATTTCTCCATCTTTTTATGTCATCTTTGATTTCTTTCATCAGTATGTTATAGTTTTCTGCATACAGGTCTTTTGCCTCCTTAGGTAGGTTTATTTCTAGGTATTTTATTCTTTTTTGTCACAATGGTAAATGGGATTGTTTCCTTAATTTCTCTTTCTGATTTTTCATAGTTGGTGCATAGGAATGCCAGAGATTTCTGTGCATTAATTTTGAATCCTGCAACCTTAACAAATTCATTGATTAGTTCTAGTAGTTTTCTGATGGCATCTTTAGGATTTTTTTTTTTTTTTTGTGGTACGCAGGCCTCTCACTGTTTTGGCCTCTCCCGTTGAGGAGCAGCAGGCTCCGGATGCACAGGCTCAGCAGCCATAGCTCACGGGCCCAGCTGCTCTGCAGCATGTGGGATCCTCCCGGACCGGGGCACGAACCCATGTCCCCTGCATCGGCAGGCGGACTCCCAACCACTGCGCCACCAGGGAAGCCCTAGGATTTTTTATGTATAGTATCATGTCATCTGCAAACAGTGACAGCTTTACTTCTTCTTTTCCAGTTTGTATTCCTTTTATTTCTTTTTCTTCTCTGATTGCTGTGGCTAGGACTTCCAAAACTATGTTGAATAAGAGTGGCAAGAGTGGACATCCTTGTCTTGTTCCTTGTCTAGTGGAAATCCTTTCAGTTTTTCACCATTGAGTATGATGCTTGCTGTGGGTTTGTTATATATGGCCTTTATTATGTTGAGGTAGGTTCCCTCTATGCTCATTTTCTTGAGAGTTTTTATCATAAATGGGTGTTGAATTTTGTCAAAAGCCTTTTCTACATCTATTGAGATGATCATACAGTTTTTATTCCTTAACTTGTTAATGTGGTGTATCACACTGATTGATTTACATATATTGAAGAATCCTTGAATCCCTGGTATAAATCCCAGTTGATTATGGTGAGATTGAATTGCTATAAAATTCTGCTTAGAACTGCTTTTGCTGCGTCCCATAGGTTTTGGGTCATCATGTTTTCATTGTCATTTGATTCTATGTATTTTTTAAATTTCTTCTTTGATTTCTTTGGTGATCTCTTGGTTATTTAGTAGTGCACTGTTTAGCCTCCATGTGTTTGTGCTTTTTACTGTTGTTTTCCTGTAATTTATTTCCAGTCTCATAACATTGTGGTCAGAAAAGATGCTTGATATGATATCAGTTTTTAAAAATCTTCCGAGGCTTGATTTGTGACCCAAGATGTGATCTCTCCTGGAGAATGTTCTGTGTGCACTTGAGAAGAAAGTGTATTCTGCCACTTTTGGGTGGAATGTTCTATAAATGTTCTATAAATATCGATTAAATCTGTCTGATCTCTTGTGTCATTTAAAGCTTGTTTCCATATTTATCTTCTATTTGGATTATCTGTCCATTGGTGTATGTGAGGTGTTAAAGTCCCCTACTATTATTGTGTTACTGTTGATTTTTCCTTTCATGGTTGTTAGCACTTGCCTTATGTATTGAGGTGCTCCTATGTTGGGTGTGTAAACATTTATAATTGTTATATCTTCTTCATGGATTGATCCTTTGATCATTATATAGTGTCCCTCCTTATCTCTTGTAACATTCTTTATCTTAAAGTCTATTTTATCTGATATGAGTATTGCTACTCCAGCTTTCTTTTTATTTCCATTTGCATGGAATATCTTTTTCCATCCCCTCACTTTCAGTCTGTATGTGTCCCTAGGTCTGAAGTGGGTCTCATTTTGACAGCATATATATGGGTCTTGTTATTGTATCCATTCAGCCAGTCTTTGTCTTTTGGTTGGGGCATTTAATCCATTTAAATTCAAGGTTATTATTGATATATATGTTCCTATTGCCATTTTATTAATTGTTTTGAGTTTGCTTTTTGTGGGTGTTTTTCTTCTCTTGTTTCCTGCCTAGAGAAGTTTCTTTAGCATTTGTGGTAAAGCTGGTTTGGTGGTGCTGAATTCTGTTAGTTTTTGCTTGTCTGAAAAGCTTTTGATTTCTCCATCAAATCTGTATGAGGGCTTCCCTGGTGGCGCAGTGGTTGAGAGTCTGCCTGCCAATACAGGGGACACGGGTTTGTGCCCTGGTCTGGGAAGATCCCACATGCCGCGGAGTGGCTAGGCCTGTGAGCCATGGTCACTGAGCCTGCGCATCCAGAGCCTGTGCTCCGCAATGAGAGAGGCCAGAACAGTGAGAGGCCTGCGTACCACACAAAAAAAAAAAAAACTGTATGAGATGCTTGCTGGGTAGAGTAATCTTGGTTTTAGGTTTTTCCTCTTTCATCACTTTAAGTATATCCTGCCACTCCCTTCTGGCCTGCAGAGTTTCTGCTGAAAAATCATCTGATAACATTATGGGGATTCCTTTGTATATTATTTTTTGTTTTTCCCCTGCTGCTTTTAATATTTTTTCTTTGAATTTAATTTTTGTTAGTTTGATTAATATGTGTCTTGGTGTGCTTTTCCTAGGGCTTATCCTGTATGGGACTCTCTGTGCTTCCTGGACTTGCGTGGCTCTTTCCTTTCCCATGTTAGGGCAATTTTCAACTATAGTCTCTTCAAATATTTTCTCAGACCTTTCTTTTTCTCTTCTTCTTCTGGGACCCCTGTAATTCGAATGTTGGTATGTTTAGTGTTGTCTTATAAGTCTCTGAGATTGTCTTCAATTCTTTTCATTCTTTTTTCTTTATTCTGCTCTTTGGCAGTTATTTCCACCATTTTGTCTTTGAGCTCATTTGTTCTTCTGCCTCAGTTATTGTTATTGATTCCTTCTAGTGCATTTTTAATTTCAGTCATTGTGTTGTTCACCTCTGTTTGTTCTTTAGTTCTTCTAGATATTTGTTAAACATTTCTTTTATTTTTCAATCCATGCCTCCAATCTATTTCCGAGATTCTGGATAACCTTTACTATCATTACTCTGAATTGTTTTTCAGATAGATTGCCTATTTTCTCTTCATTTATTTGGTTTTGTAGGTTTTTACCTTGCTTCTTCTGTGACATAATTTTTGCCATCTCATTTTTTTTTTTCTTTTTTTTTTTATGAGTGGGGATTGTGTTCCTGTCTTGCTGGTTGTTTGGCCCGAGGCTTCCAACACTGGAGTTTGTAGGCTGTTGTGTAGATCTGGGTCTTTCTGCTGGGATGAGGACCTCCATGAGACCTCACTCTGATGAACATTCCCTGGGGTCTGAGGTTCTCTGTTAGTCCAGTGGTTCAGACTTGGAGCTCCCACCGCAGGAGCTTTGGCCTGACCCCTGGCTCGTGAACCATGATCCTGCAAGCTGTGTGGGGTGGCAAAAAAAAAGAGAGAGAGAAAACAATAAAAAAGTAAAAAATAAAATTAGACTAGGATACTAACAGATATATTAGAAAGAATATAAAAATAAAAATATAGATGAATCAACAACCAGAAGGTACAACAGTACCACAATAGTAAAAAAGAGGAGGAGGAAAAAAAAAAAACGGGGTGGGGGAAGGCCTTGCCTGAGGAGGGCGGGGCCTGAGCAAGGGTGAGGTTTGAGTGGTGGGCGGGGCCTATGCTCAGGACTCACAGGGCTGGAAAAGGACCTGGGGGCTGTGGGGGGTGGAACTTAGGCTTAACACAACAGAAGGGGCCTGCACATGCCCCCATCCCTGGCCTCAGAGGGCGGGGTACCTCACCCGGGAGCCCAGCAGGCATCCTGGCCTCAAGTGGGTGGGGCAAGTGCCTCCCTCTTATGCTCCCAGGACCCATGTGGCCTGGAGGGGGCTTCGGAGGGGGGGTACTGGCCTGGGAGCTCAGCAGGCTCCCTGTGCCCAAGTGGGTTTGACAAACGCCCTTTGCTCCTCTCCTGCTCCTTCCAGAGGGCCCTCCCCGCCACCTGCCTCTCATGATCTCCCCAGCCTCATGGGCGCTGATCCTGTCTAGCTTCCACTTATCCTCCCCCTTCAGTCCTGCTATGTCCTACCAGTTCACTTGGGGGTTCCTCCTATCTCCTTGGGTGTCAGGGTCCCCCACCAGCAGCCAGCACCACCATCTTTGTAGCTTGCTTCAGACAGTACATCTTAAAACTGCATCTATTCTATAATTTTCTTTTTTTGTAGTATCTTTGTCTGGTTTTGGTATCAGGGTGATGGTGGCCTCATAAATGAGTTTGGGAGTGTTCCTTCCTCTGTAATTTTTTGTAAGAGTTTGAGAAGGATGGGTGTTAGCTCTTCTCTAAATGTTTGATGGAATTCACCTGTGAAGCCATCTGGTCCTGGACTTCTGTTTGTTGGAAGATTTTTAATCACAGTTTCAATTTCATTACTTGTGATTGGGCTGTTTATATTTTTTATTTCTTCCTGGTTCAGTCTTGGAAGGTTATACCTTTCTAAAAATTTGTCCATTTCTTCCAGGTTATCCATTTTATTGGCATAGAGTTGCTTGTAGTAGTCTCTTACAATGCTTTGTATTTCTGCAGTGTCTGTTTTAACTTCTCATTTTCATTTCTAATTTTATTGATTTGAGTCCTCTCCCTCTTTTTCTTGATTAGTCTTGCTAAAGGTTTATCAATTTTGTTTTTCTCAAAGAACCAGCTTTTAGTATTATTGATGTTTGCTATCATTTCCTTCATTTCTTTTTCATTTACTTATGATCTTTATGATTTCTTTCCTTCTGCTAACTTTGGGGGTTTTTTGTTCTTCTTCTCTAGTTTCTTTAGGTGTAAGGTTAGATTGTTTATTGAGATTTTTCTTGTTTCTTGAGGTAGGCTTGTATAGCTATAAACTTTCCTCTTAGAACTGTTTTTGCTGCATCCCATAGGTTTTGGATCGTCTTGTTTTCATTGTCATTTGTCTCTAGGTATTTTTTGCTTTCCTCTTTGATTTCTTCAGTAATCTCTTGGTTATTTAGTAATGTACTGTTTAGCCTCCATGTGTTTGTGTTTTTTAGGTTTTTTCCCTAAAAAACATTGTGGTCAGAAAAGATTAGCATTGTGGTCAGAAAAGATGCTTGATATGATTTCAATTTTCTTAAATTTACTGAGGCTTGATTTGTGATCCAAGATGTGATCTATCCTTGAGAATATTCCGTGCACAATTGAGAAGAAAGTGTAATCTACTGTTTTTGGAGGGAATGTCCTATAAATATCAAATAAATCTATCTGGTCTATTATGTCATTTAAAGCTTCTGTTTCCTTATTTATTTTCATTTTGGATGATCTGTCTATTGGTGTGAGGTGTTAAAGTCCCCCACTATTATTGTGTTACTGTCTATTTCCTCTTTTATAGCTGTTAGCAGTTGCCCTATTGAGATGCTCCTATGTTGGGTGCATATATATTTATGATTGTTATATCTTCTTCTTGGATTGATCCCTTGATCAGTATGTAGTGTCCTTCCTTGTCTCTTGTAACATTATTTATTTTAAAGTCTATTTTATCTGATAGGAGTATTGCTACTCCAGCTTTCTTTTGATTTCCATTTGTATAGAATTCTTTATCCATCCCCTCACTTTCGGTCTGTATGTGTACCTAGGTCTGAAGTGGGTCTCTTGTAGACGGCATGTACATGGGTCTTGTTTTTGTATCCATTCAGCAAGCCTGTGTGTTTTGGTTGGAGCATTTAATCCATTCATGTTTAAGGTAATTATCAATATGTATGTTCCTCTGACCATTTTCTTAATTGTTATGGGTTTGTTTTTGTAGGTCCTTTTCTTCTCTTGTGTTTCCCATGTAGAGAAGTTCCTTTAGCATTTGTTGTAGAGCTGGTTTGGTGGTGCCGAATTCTCTTAGCTTTTGCTTGTCTGTAAAACTTTTGATTTCTCCATCGAATATGAATGAGATCCTTGCCAGGTAGAGTAATCTTGGTTGTAGGTTCTTCCCTTTCATCACTTTAAGTATATCATGCCACTCCCTTCTGTCTTTAGAGTTTCTGCTGAGAAATCAGCTGTTAACCTTATGGGAGATCCCTTGTGTGTTATTTGTCGTTTTTCCCTTGCTGCTTTCAATAATTTTTCTTTGTCTTTAATGTTTGCAATTTTTTTACTATGTGTCTTATTACTATGTGTTTCTCCTTGGCTTTATTCTGCCTGGGACTCTCTGTGCTTCCTGGACTTGGATGGCTATTTCCTTATCCATGTTAGGGAAGTTTTCAACTATAATCTATTCAGATATTTTCTCTGGTCCTTCCTCTCTCTCTTCTCCTTCTGGGACCCCTATAATGAGAATGTTGTTGCATATAATGTTATCCCAGAGGTCTCTTAGGCACTCTTCATTTCTTTCCATTCTTTTTTCTTTGTTCTGTTCCACAGCAGTGAATTCCACCATTCTGTGTTCCAGGTCACTTATCCATTCTTCTGCCTCAGTTATTCTGCTATTCATTCCTTCTAGTGTAGTTTTCTTTTCAGTTATTGTATTGTTCATCTCTGTTTGTTTGTCCTTTAATTCTTCTAGGTCTTTGTTAAACATTTCTTGCATTTTCTTGGTCTTTGCCTCCATTCTTTTTCCGAGGTCCTGGATCATCTTCACTATCATTATTCTGAATTCTTTTTCTTGAAAGTTGCCTACCTCCACTACATTTAGTGTTTTTTCTGGGGTTTTATCTTGTTCCTTCATCTGGTACATAGCCCTCTGCCTTTTCATCTTGTCTCCTGCATATATTCTAATAGTAGAAAAGACAACATCCCTTGAGGAATGTATATATTGTCTTTCAGTAAATCTCCGTTGTCAGCATATGCCTCACTGACATCACCAACACCAAAAGATACTTATGAAGAATTACATTTAAAACATATGCTTAGGCAGGCCTCCCTGGTGGTCCAGTGGTATAAAGAATCTGCCTTCCAGTGCAGGGGATGTCAGTTCGATCTCTGGGCAGGGAACAAAGATCCCACATGCCACAGGGCAACTAAGCCCGTGTACCACAACTACTGAGCTCGTGTGCTTCAACTAGAGTGCCCACGTGCTGCAAACTAAAAAGCCCATTTGCCCTGGAGCCCTCGAACCACAACACAGAGAGAAAACCCGCATGCCACAACTAGAGAGAAACCCCAGCACCACAGCGAAGAGACCGTGCTCTGTAATGAAAGATCCCATGCCTCAACAAAGATCCTGTGTGCCGCAACTAAGACCTGACACAGCGAAAAAAATAAGGAAAATTTAAAAATAAATAAATAAAAAGCTATGTGTATAAAAAAAAATATGTGCTTGGAGCACAGTTGCTGAGTTGAGAGAGAGCTGGGATCTGTTTATTGATTGTTTGTGCCCGGAATTTTACATTTATTCTTTCTTTCTTTCTTTCTTTCTTTTTTTTTTTTTTTT